>NC_079509.1:56394804-56694804 GCF_030052815.1 Hevea brasiliensis | reverse complement strand
CGACGCCGTGGACAAAGCAAATGCTCTCAGAGCGACAAAGCCAAAAGCTGAAAGGGTTTAGAGGGTTTTGTTAAACCTGTGATATAGGATCCGGATTACCTCACCCGCTTGGTCTATTAGGATCCGACAACCTTGGTAACTAACTTTGTAGTGCCTATATTTTTACATTATTAACTATTTACTACTTTATAAAAACAAATTAAAGACAAAATGTCCATTGAAGCCTTTAAATATAGCCCAATAATTATTTAAGTCTCATTAAATAAATAAATTTAATTTTAAAAATTTAATATTTAAGTTTATAAATAAATCATGTCTATTTATGTTGTTAATAAATAAATAAAATAATTTTATAAACTTTTATCAAATATAGAATATTATTAAAAAAACCTTATAAATATTTAAATTTGAACTTAAAATTTTTTTAAAAAAGTATTAAAAGTATCATTAAAAAATGTGTGAATATTATTAAAATTATAGATAATATTTTATATATTAAATAAATAATAAAAGTCATAAAAATATATTGAAAATAAATTAAATATTATGGAATCAATTAATTCATTTTTTAAATATTAAGAATAGTAGTTATAACCTAATCTTAAATGTAAAAAATAATTCATTCTAAATATAATAATAAAATCCTTCTAAATGTAATTAAATATATATTATAAACTTAATATTATTTAAATAATCTAATTTTCTCTCATTTAAAAATTGCAATTGATTGACTTGCTTAAAATAATCCCAAGTTTAATTTTTGTATGATATACAGTGGTAGGTGCATTATTGGAAAGTTTTGGCCAATGTGTAAAGAAAGCTGTACCCAACACAGAGAGAGGGACAACAATTTTAGGCATGTGATCCTCATTGTCTTTTATATTTTCTGCAACATTGCATATCTAACCCTAACAAGGCTAGATTCAATTGCACCGAATATTCTCAAGTTCCCTTCTTTGCAATGGCCTACTAGTACAGACTTTATTTTAGTGTCCAACAAAATTTAGACCTTATTTAAAGGTACTTAAATAAATATTTTTAATATATTTTTCTCAATAACAGCTTAAACAATAATTCCAAACAAGCCTCTGAGATAGTACCAGCTAGCCAGTGATCATATTAAAGAAGCAATAGCTAAATCTCATCTTTATTACTCACAAATCAAGATACAATTGTTTAAACTAATCCATGCTCAAAATAGTAGTGGCTTTCAGCATATACAAGAGAAATATTATCTAAGCTTAATCTCAAATTTATATCTTCAGAAGTCCAAATACAAGGCAAATTTCAAGGATAACCAGGAGAGACTAGTTCTCTTGCTCTCAGTGATATCCTAGAGGGGCTGGTGCCTCCCTCAATTCCTTGCCCTGATAATGAATATCCTGCGCCGGGAGGGTAGAGTTCCAATCAGATCCAAATATTATATAATAACAGGTAATTTAAGAGATTCATAAACAAATAAACTTGACGTTAAAAGAGAGAGAGAGAGAGAGAGAGAGAGAGAGAGAGAGAGAGAATTTTCAGCTCATGCTAGTGCAACAGAACCTCCACATGATATTAGTTTATGCACAAAACATGCATCATGATTGAACATCTAGCGCATTTCAGCTGGCCCAAGCAGTAGGAAAAGAAGTTCAATTCAGAAAGAATTTTTCTTCTCCATATTTCTGTGCTTAATAACAATAACAATGTAGTAGCTTTAATTGAATCATTCCCTAATCAATCTTTTCTTAAATTGTTATGAATGTTCAATTCATTTTTTCAAAAGTCAAATCATCTTTAAGATTAAGTCCCATACTGGTAGAATTAAAACCATTTTATAGAAATTTACAATCATCAGCCTAAAACATTAAACAAAGAAAAAGCATCAGTGGAAGAGTAAGTGATACTCACAGAAGCAAAGTGGTTAACATCACGATGGTGAGCTTCATCAGCGCGGATGACTGTTATAGCATCCTCCAAGGTTGCGTCCTTTGGCAGCCTCCAGTAATCTATTGCAATGGCAGGAGCTGGAACATTTTCAATTTTACCATTTTTTATATCTTTTAAAAACTCTGTATAAGAGTGTATAGCCTCCTCCTCCAAATACCCAGTAATTCTATGAGCCAATTTGGGAGATAGCAGATAAAGCACAAAGTAAGCATTAAAGAAGACTCCCTGCACTGCAAGGACCAGTAACCTCTCATACCACTTAGGCTGCACAAGCTCCACCATTGTCATCAGGTGCATCCTTTCATTCTCTGCTTCCTCAAGCAGGGCTTTAATCCAACCACCACTTTGCTGGAACCTGCGGAGAGACCTTAGGTGCAGCAGCATCCCTCCTACCATACCAGGGACAGCAGCCACAGTTTCCAACATCATGGCACGACACCCATACCGTCTCTGCAATAATTTAATAAATACATTGCAATGAAGAAAACATTACTAGAAGGCAATTAGAATTGCAAGGTGTTTGATTGATTAAAAGCATGAATTATAAACAGGAAAAAAGAAAATATGAAGGGCTGAGGTTCTCAGATTTTCAGAAATGCTTAACGTCATAACATATCCAGAACTAGGAAAAAAAATTCAAAAAAAAAAAATCCAAGGTAAGAAAACAATTTTTGAATGATTTATTTCATCCAAGCAACTAATAATGTTAATTTTTTCAATGGGCAGGATACAGGGAAGTTTTTTGACCATCTACCTCACGATACAAGTATAGAGAATTCATCAACAAAACTAAGCATTACTTACAGCTCTCATCACATGATCCAGACAATTTCACACAAGAATTCTAATAAAGAATCAAATGGTATTTATTTAATGCTATCTTTGCACCACCAATCATTTCTTCTTCCAAAGATTCCAAGGTCCAGCTAATACTGAAACAGAGAATGCAAAATTTTTCTTAAAATAAAGCATGAGGCAATTCTATCCATTGGCAAAGTCAAAATGAATAACGTTGCTAGATCCTTCAAATCTTTTTAACAGAAAAACATCATTGAAATTCTCATCTTCAGACTCTTCATAGTAAACCAAAACAAACCCAATTTCCTCTCTTTCAATTTGTCAATATCACTCCAAAACAACCTCTGATCCCTAAAAATTCGAAACCCAAGATTTTGATCTCTACACAGTGTTCTTGAACGACAAAATTCAATAACGAAGTCAACCAATTTTAAAGCCATATAAATATTTTTCCACAATTAATCAATAAAAAACTACAAAAAAAAAAAAGCAAGAAGACAACGAACCTGAAAGAATATATCCGTTGGGACTCGAAGCAGTTTCACTGTCCTGTACGCAAACTTATCGAGAAATGTCTTGGGCACATGATGCTTAGACAGATCTATCGCTGTGTTCGACCGGTAGGTTTCCCACGGCTACACAACCAAAAGCCCAAAGTTAAATTATTTTGTAAGCTGAAAAGGGAAAAAAATTTCCAAAAATTACAAGAAATTGCTCGATTTTCCATACCATGAAGCAATTCCATGGCCACTCGGTGCCATCTTCTCTCAAGATCTTAGGCTTCGAAATCCCCCAGTAACTCGACACCACCGTACCATCACTCGTCTTAAACGATTCCACTCCTTTCTCCGCTTGTTTCTCCACCGACTTCTCCGTCTTCAACTTCTCAGCCACCGCTGTCTCCGTCGCATTGCTGCTTATCATCCTCCTCCAGTAAAACACATCAAAAGACGTACCATATCTGCTCCTTAACTCCGTCCAAACCTCCGTCGGCTTCAAAACACCAGCAGTCGACGCAGCCGTTACCGTCGAAATGTATCTGCCGCTCCGACCTCCATTGACCAACAAGCCTCGCAACACCGACCTGACCACCAAGTGTTTCATCTTCTTCACGTTAGGGTTTGTTCCTCCTTCGTGGATCGACCTTCTCGGTGCAGGGTACAGAGTGGGGTTCTCTATTTATCAGGGGATGGAGACAGGCAAGAAAAGAATGAAGTTACAGTAAGTAAAGGATTTTCATCTCCTGTTTCGCGGGTTTATTACTTGACTCGGATCGATGAAAATTTTTAGCGACTGAGATCGTACGATGGTGAGGAATATCTTAACTATAGTAAGCTGCGATACATCAGATTCACTTCTTTGAGAAACATGAATGCCCCGCCAAAATGGTACGGAATATTGTGAAATATGTGATTGTGGTTAAGCAGTGCATTTAATATAAATTTGATTTTTATTAAATTTAATTATATATTATTGATTAAAATACTATATTAAAATTTTATATAAAATTAGTTAAATAAATATAATAAAAATATAGTAAATAAATTTATTTAATTTAATAATTATTAAATTCAATCTCTGAGATGGCTGAAGGTAGTGGATGATTCGTTGGCGGAAAATGATTATATGAGTAATGTTGTCGACTTGTCGTAGACTATCATTAGCACACCTGTTGAAAAGACAGAAACACCCTTGGAGAACAAAAAGATCACGAGCGCCTGATGATGTATTATTGGTAAAACGTGGATGCATTTATTGCTTTCTATACGAAATGTTTGGTTTATCTGTTGAGTGCTGTTAGTAGTTAATAGACATTTAAATAAATAAATTATGATATTTGATAAAAAAGAATTGATATTGAATGATGATATGATGATGATCCACACAGCGGTTTGCGGTTTAATATTTTTTTTTTAGTTTTTTTCTCATCAGCTGATAGCTGATTTGGTTTTATTTTTTATTTTGACCATATTATCCTTTTTATTTAACTTAAAAATTAATATTATTAATATTATTGTTTTTTTATTTATAATTTTAACATCTTAATTAATATATTTTAATTTTATTAAAATATTTTTTATTAATAACATAAAATATAAAATATTTATTTATATCCAAAAACTTAAAATTAATTATAAATTTTTCTATTAAAAATAATAATTATTTTATTATTTTATCTATATTTTTAAAATTATTTAATTATCTTAAAAAAATAATTATTTTCTTATTTCAATAATAAAATAAATGATTTAATATAAAAGATTAATAATTATATATTTATTTAAATAATTTAATATATTAATTTAATAATTATATATTTAATTTAATAATAAAATAAATAATATAATATAATAAATTTATAATTTTATATTTATTTAAATAATAAAATAAATTATATGATATATACCCTTATTAGTCATTTCACATATTTAAATATAATTTTACCAAACACTTAATATAAAGATTCAACAATTAATTCAAATAGGCCCTTAATGGACTGTGGATAGGAATTTTTTTTTTTTTTAATTTTTAGATAAATCTTTAAATTTTGTCTTAAATTTGGATTTCGTTAAATTGACCATTGACTCCAAAAATTATTATTCAATTTAAAATAATTTAACACCTTAAATTTCGTTTATTGACAACATAATTTTTATATATAAATTTTATATTTACATAATGATTTGTTGTATATTTAAAATATTAAATATAAATTTTATATTTATAATTATTGAATATAAAATAATAAAAGATATAAAATATAAAATTTTGATATATAAACTATTTTGATAATAAAATAAAAAAATTATTATTTGAATTTTAATTTTTAATTAATATTATAACTTAATTTATTTATTTTAAAAATTAAATAATTTAATTCCTCACTTATGTAGTAAAAATTAAATGTCTTTTCCACCTATTATTGATATTAGTTTAAATGAAAAAACAAATAAACCCTTTATTCAACTAAGGATAATTTACTGTATAACATCTGAGTTTTGACAAATATTACGATTTGATCTTTATATTTTAAAAATTAAATAATTTAATCTCTTGCTTATATTTCTCTTTACTTAAAATTAACTATTATCAAATATTTTTTTTTCTACAAACAAAATTCAAGAAAAAATTTTAATAATAACAAATTTAATAAAAAAAAATTATAATAATTTTAGCAATTATCAAATATATGAATTAAAACGTTCAATTTTCAAAATACAGTAACCAAGTTGTAGGATTAATTAAAACTTAAGGATGAAATAGTAATTTTTTCTTAATTGAATTTAAGGTATATTTATTTTTTCACTTAAACTAATGGTAATAGTAAATGGAAAGACCTCTAGTTTTGACAGAAGTATAAGTGAGGGACTATATCATTTTATTTTTAAAATACAGGGACTAAATTATAATATTAATTAAAACCTAAGAACTAAATAATAAATTACTCTAAATATAAAATTTCAAATATTAAATTATTTTAAATTGAAAAACATTTAATGGTAGGAAATAATTTGTTAATGAAATTAAATTTGAAGACCAAATCATTGCTTAAAAAAATCGTAGATTTCACTATGCTTTAAGAATTTAGCTATAATTTATCCTTAATTTTTTAAATTAATAAATTTTAATTTAGTGATACTTAATTTATTTCAAATTGAAATAACAATCTAAATCAATTATTATAAAAAAAATTGATTTTAAATAAAATAAATATAACTATTTATTATAAATGAAAAAAATTATGAAAAGCTCTAATATGAATAAATAAATAATTATAAAAACTTTTTATCAAAATAAAATGATAATTTTTAAAGAGTAATCTCATGACAATATTTATGAAATGAGATTGTAAATTCTTAAAAAACCATTTATAAGAAAACTTTGCTTAAAATTTTTTAATGGCTTATTCTTTAATTTTATCTGAAAATGGAAATAAAAATATTAAAATCTAAAATATATGAGTAAAAGAATGAAGTTTTTAGAGTAGCTATAATTATTATTTAGGGTCTGTTTATATGAGATCGAAGAAGAAGCAAATAAAAGTAAGAAAATATAAATGAGTTACACATATGAGGTTGAATAAGAGGTAAATAAAGATAAAAAGAGGTAAATGAGTAATGTGCTCTGTTTGAAAATAGATTAATTAATTGATAATAAAGGTAAGCAAGGGTAATTTATATATTCCCTTACCTCTCAAATCTCAATTTTTTTTTAAATTGATGAAGGTACATATGGAGACTCCAGTTAGACAAGTAGAGTACATTAAGTTAGGGGATAGAAAGAAAAAAAGGGGTAGACCTAAATTGACTTTGAGGAGAGTAGTACAACATGACCTATAAGTATTACATATTTTTGATGATTTAACCAAAAATCGTTTAGAGTGAAGAAAGTGAATCTATATAGCCGACTCCAAATTTTTTGGGTAAATGTTTAGTTGAGTTGAGTTGATGAAGATAAGAGTTATGACTATTTTTATTTATACACCTCTTAAATTTATCATTATTTTACCTCTTTATAGATATAAAAAATATACATTATCTCTTTTTATTTTTTAATTAATTGACTCTCTCCCAAATATAATTTTTTTCTTTGTTGTAATCCTTCTTATTGTTCTTTTTCCTTACCCTTTCATTATTCATCATTTTTCTCACCCATCCAAACATAGCCTTAATTTTTAAGAGGGAAACATAAGATAAATATATTTTTATAATTTTTAAAATTAAATAATAAGGAGTTTTTAATTTAATAATTATATAATTAGACAAAATAAATTAACATAACATAATAAAGAAAACAAAAAGTTAAATAATTTAAATAAATTTATTATAAAATTTTAAAATCATATATTAATAATATAAACTATTAAATGTTAATAACATAAAATATCACTTATTAAAAATTGTTTAAAAAATAAAAAATAAAATATTCCTTTTAGGTGCATTAATTAAGGTATCTCCGATTCTCATTTTATTGTTGACAAAAGACTAATCTCTGTCCAACACTAGACACGTAAAATGAGACTCTCTCCATTCATCACTTAATTGATTATTTAAGAGGGAAAAATAAGATATATATATTTTTATAATTTTTAAAATTAAATAATAAGGAATTTTTAATTTAATAATTATATAATTAGATAAAATAAATTAACTTAACACAATAAAGAAAATAAAAGGTTAAATAATTTAAATAAATTTATTATAAAATTTTAGAAAAACGTATATTAATAATATAAAATATCACTTATTAAAAATTATTTAAAAATAAAAAATAATATATTCTTTTAGGTGCATTGATTGGCCTATCCCTCATTGCCATTTCAAATGGTATTATTATTATTAAAAAAATATTTTTAAATTTATATTAATTAAAAAATATTAAAAATAATTTAAAATTTTGAAAAATAACTGGTGGTTGATTTATTCATTAGCGCGGCGGCTCTTTTGATAGCAAGTGGTTAGGGAAGGCCGGGAGAGGGTGCAATATGGCGACATATAAATAGAAGGAAAACAAAGAAAAGTTAAGATTATGGAGTATATATTTGCTTATTTTATAGATTGGATTCTTGTAATAGCCACCTTAATTGGACAGCAAGTTAATAATATAAATGATTTTCAAATGAGTGTCATGTGACTCAAATCTATAAGAACATAGTCAATGTTACATTAACCTATGATAGCACCTTCATTAATTTAACATCAACATGCAATAAATCACATCATATATATATATATATATATATATATATATATATAAAGGAGAGATAAATTTAATCTTAAATTGTATCCGTGTAAATTATATTTGGAAGGAAATTCAATTCAACCCTCTATTCAAACATATCAATTGAATCTTAATCAATTAATAACCTGTTTGACATTGAGTTTTAAAGGGTAAAATTATTTTTCTGAATAAAAATATTATTTTAAATGTTATTAAAAAAAGTAATTTGAAAAAGTTATTTTATTATTTTAATGTTATTATGATTAAAATTTATTAAATTTAATTTTTAATTATTTTTAATATTTTTTAATTAATATATTTAAGAAAATAATTTTTTCAATAGTAATTTTAACAACAATGCCAAACAGGCCTTAACGCCACTGTAGATCTCCAAACTGTATGCTGGGTGGCGGTCGGGTTGAACTTTGGTAAGACTGGGCTGAGTACGGATGGCAATGGGTAGGGTATCCTTGAAATCATCATACCCGAATCCGAACTAGATTAATATTCTCAAAACTAGAACCCGTCCCAAAGCTCGATTAAAATTTATTCTCAACTACCAAAATCCGTCCCAAACCCGATTGTTATTACCCGAAAAATATCAAATCCATTTAATTTTATATATTTAATTAATAATTTATATAAAAAATTATTTTTATTAATAATTTATATTTTAAAAATTTAATAATTTCATAAAATATTTCAATTTTATTTTATATAAAATAAAATATATAAAAATTTATAAATATTATTAAAAAAATATATATTTTATATTTAATTAAATATTTATAACGGATACCCAATATATAAAATTTAAATTTAATCCAAACTCATCATAAATATTAAATTTCAAATTTAAATTCATCATAAATTCACTTATATACTATTTAAATTCATCTTATTAAAATCTAATCAGATCGAATATTCATAAAAATTCAACCTATTAGTGGTTTTGTTTATTTGGAGCCACTCTCTTGTAAACCCGGGTCTTGTTTATGCGCTAATGTATTCGGCCGTGCAAACAATTTTCTATTTATGAGATCATTTTTACCCTCCGTTTCTCTCTGCCAGATGTCAGCATACAATTGGGCCAACTATGATTCAGGCCCCATTTCTTTGACCGTCAGACATCCTCAGACTTTTCCTTCGAGCTTCCAGTCATCGCTTTCCAGTTCCATTCGTTCACACCTTCCCCAGAGGAACTCACAGAAAGTAATTACTTATTACTAATTACTAATTAATTAAATCATAATTATAAATTCATATAAATATTAAGAACAAAAAAAATCCCAAATCCAAATCTTCTCCTCGGACTTCCATCATTCGTTCAAAGAAGGTGACCCAATCTACCAAAAAAAAAAAAAAAAAAAAAAAGGAATTTTCAGGTCCTTCAACACCTCTTGCCTCTTTGTCTCTGCTCCAAAAATCTCAGCTTCCGTGTACTTGTATCGATAGATCGATCAGTCAATCTCTTGATTGGGAAGATCTTCTTCTCATGGCTGATCGCAGATCGTTTGGACTGGGCCCTCGATTAGGTCAGATTTCAACTAGAATGTCACTTTCTGGGTTTAATTTTATTATTATTATTTTTTTATCCTTTTTTTCGTGTAGATTAGGATCAATTTGGTTTTTGCTGTGATGTTTCGAAGTAAGGTTTTTGTTTGATACCATTTCGATGTTTGGTTCCCGGGAAACCGTTTTCCTTTTATATTTTTAGCTGAGAAAAATGAAACTCATTTCTACTTTCTATTTAATTTCAATGATTGCGCCTTTTTTTTTCTTTTCACGTAACTAGATAAACTATTTGTATTGTGCTTTATCTCAGAAATCTAATTAGTCAATGAACGCGTAGAGAATTAACTTGCTGACCTCAAGTACTGAAAGGCCATTTTTTTTTCCAGTATAAGAAGCACTTGCCTTAAATTGAACATTGTCAAGTTCCTAACTTAACTTGAACGTTTATACTGTTTTTGTGTGATTGGTTTTACTTTGCTAGTTGTTAGGTGCGGAACTAGATTCACTAGAATCAAACAGATGGTTGGTTTTTTTCTTCTTTTTTTTTTTTGGAGGGGGGGGGGGGGTGTTGTGTGGTTAATGTAAGATTGAGGATGACATAAAATAGGATACATAGACACACATTTCATAAGTTCTGAGATTGATTTCTCACCAACGTTGTTTGGATTATTGTTTCAACATTTTCTTATTTATTTCTTTTTGCTTATTCTTTATGTCCGTGTAATTTACTTGCAACATGCATTTTCCGTTGCTTGAGGATGACATAAAATAGGATACATAGACACACATTTCATAAGTTCTGAGATTGATTTCTCACCAACGTGGTTTGGATTATTGTTTCAACATTTTCTTATTTATTTCTTTCTGCTTATTCTTTATGTCCGTGTAATTTACTTGCAACATGCATTTTCCGTTGCTTGATGTTGGAATTTTTTGGATATGCAGATATTCAACAATTATTTTTAGAAGCACAACACAGATGGTTGCGGCCTGCTGAGATTTGTGAAATTCTTCGTAATTATCAGAAGTTCCATATTGCATCAGAGCCTCCAAATAGGCCACCAAGTATGCTTACTTAAATTCATTTGAAACTGTTGGATCATAAGATTGCCATGAGTTTTTCTAGTTCTTGGAGAGTCTTGTTTGGGATAGCAAGGGATGAGGGTGGTTTGTCATCATTATTGTTGAAATTTTTAGATTTGATAGAATGTGTAATTTGTACTTTGGGTTTGACACAATGCAGATTCAACCCTTGCAATTTTGTTGCTACTTCATTGCTATATGATGCAGTTCATCGTTGTATCTACTCCTTATATCTCTTCTTTATCTTAAGTAGCGTTCTTTTTATAGCATTTTGTTGTGCGTGAGATCATTTGGTGAGCCATGTGGTTTAAAAGAAAAGAAGATAAATGCTCATGAAGTCATGTAGTGCTGACTTGATATGATTTGTAGGTATAATGGATCCTTTGGATGATTTAGTTTTATAAATTACTACTTCTGTGGATCTTTAATGGATTATGCTTGTCTTATTTCACAGTATGTTACTTTAGATTTTAGCTATTATTTGTGATGATAACCTCCAGCATTATGGAATTGAAATGGCCTTGTTTTTGAAATGTGGAGTTGTTTGACGAATTTATTTTGGTAGCTTATTTAGTTGCATTTAATTTGCTCACCAGATTTTTTGTATCTTTGAAAAGCTTATTTTGTTAGATTTGGTACAAATGATCATATGGATTTTTGCTTTTTCTGTGCAATGTGCTTGTGAACCACTTGAAGTTAAGGTCATTATAGGATGTGTTGTTTATACTGTTCTCATGTTGTTTGCTCCTTGTGTCATTTGGCTGCCTCTCTCTCTCTCTCTCTTTAAAATTTTTATTTCCTTCATTATATATATTTTTAAAAACAAATTTTTACCTGTTTACTATGAAAGGACTTTAGAACATTGAGCTAAATACATTTTGTCTTTTGTCAATGGTGGCAGACAATAATGTGTATCTGTAAGTTTTAATTATCATCATTTTACGTGCTGCTGATTTTTTTTACTAATTTATGCTTGAACTTTGATGATTTATGTTTAGAAACATGATAGCCTTACACTTTCTCCAACATGCTAGGTGGTTCTCTATTTCTTTTTGATCGGAAGGTTTTGAGGTACTTTAGAAAAGATGGACACAATTGGAGGAAAAAAAAGGATGGAAAGACTGTGAAGGAAGCTCATGAGAAGCTGAAGGTGAGTTTTCCAATGGATGGCCTTTATTCAAGCATGCATGCATGGTTAGTTGGATCTAGAACTTGTTTTCCACAGCTTTTCTTTAAATTAGTAGCTTTGATGTATTACCATCTTGCTGTTGTTATTAAGGGCACAAGTTACCTTAGAGTGGTGAGACACAATTAATAATATAAGAGTATATAAGAGTAATATAAGATTGTAAGACACCTAATCCTACGTAAAGGAACTATTTATATTAACAATACAGAACATTGAAAGTTTACCATTAGTATTTTTGAAATCCTAATAAAAATAAAACCAAAGATTTTAAAAGGTCTTAAGCTGCAATTCTGATTCTATTAAACATCAATAAACACTAAACAACTATAAGACAACTACTCATCATTACGCATCATCTAGAGTAACATAGTCTCTTCCACCACCCACCACCACCACCACCTCCACCACCATCATCAAATTCAGATTCATGGCTTCCAATCTCTTCTTCTTCATCCTTTTTGTACTCTTTGCAATCAATCTTTTCCTCTTCCCCCTTTCTAAGTTTTGAGGAGCTTTGGCCCTCATATTAGAAGATGACGCTTTTGCCTTTTTCTCTTGGGGTGTATGTGGATATATTATGACTTTTGGTCTTTTTAATGTTCTAGTATTATGAGCATCCCTTTCAACTCCAGCAGCTTTAGAGTTTAGACAGAATTGACCTGATTTAGTGCTTCATAAAACCCTAACTTATACTACCTACCTTGTGTAACACAGATATTGTGTCTGATTTAAAGCAATTTTGCTTCTCTCTCTCTCTCTCTCTCTCTCTCTCTCTCTCTCTCTTTCTCTCTCTCTCTCTCTTAATTTTATTTGGCGTGAATGATCTCATGGTAAGGTCCCTTACAAAGTTGGATGAAAGGTTGAGAATTCAGGATTAAATGACGAAAAAAAAAAACTGCGGAAGTAAATACTGCAGAGGCTTGCCTATGTGCGTGCCTCGCTCCTTAATTGAGGCATTTGTCTGACAATAAGACATATTCCTTATTAAGATCACCTACTTTTAGTGTTTAAGCCTTGGGGCTCTAGGGGCTGCACCTTGTGCCTCAAGTGTGACCTTAAAAACTATGCATCTTGCTATCCTTCTGTGTTGGTTAACTCTTATTCATTAACTGTTGATATGTTTATTAAAAAGATTTTCATACAATTCCTAAAGTTGGCATTCTTCAAGCAATTTTAGGTTGGAAGTGTTGATGTGTTACACTGCTATTATGCCCATGGAGAAGAGAATGAAAGCTTTCAAAGGCGCAGCTATTGGATGCTTGAACAGTAAGTATCAACTGATTTCTGAATTGATTTCTTGCCTGGCTGTTAATATCATCTTCTTATTCTCAGAATGAGCATGTTTGTTATCATTACTAATTCACAACAAATTAAGTGTGAAATTGTATGCTCATGGGTTCTTCTATTTTGCCTTATTACTGGAGTCATGTCTTAAACTACTTTGAAAAGGAATAATTCTGAGATATCTATTCTATTCTATGGTGTGGCTCATTTGAGTGCATGACTGCTTATGATTTTGAGGAACCTTCTGATATTTTTGGTTGCACCATGTTGTATCTTAACTGAGAAGCTATTGGAAGGGAATTTGTGGTCATTATCTAAGCCTAGTCCTATTCTCAAATAGGAGTTGTCTAATGATTTTGGTGTGTGCATTTATTTGACTTCATATTTTGCATCTTTGTCAAATAAAGGCTGACTGGAATAAAGTAAGGTAGCTTGTCTTATTATACTACTTGGACAATTTTGCTGGGATATAGTATTATACATAGGATTGCTCACAAGCAGTCAACATGTATCTGTGTTGGAAAAGCTCTTTGTTATGAAGCTGAGATTTTGGAATTTGGTAAGAAGATGACCAGGTATCAATAAACCAAGACTAGAACAATTTTTATCGCTAGGCAGCTTTTCTAAGAAAAGAAAAATCATTATATTAATAATTGAAAATCAGTTACTTCGATTATAACTTTTTAACATGACCAATAACTGAACGAGAAAATATCTGAACATTAACTGCACTAAACTGAAAAATGAAATTTTGTTTGCCAAAATAACCAAATTTTATCAGCTCGATTTTGTTTGTCGGTTATAACCAAGTATTGCTCACCTATATCCAATAAATAGTAGAAGTCTTTAAGGTGTGTACAGTGAAGTTCTTGATGGCAACTTCTGTGAGGATGTGCTGCCGCAGCATTGAGGTAGAATGAATGGCTTCATCATTTCTTTTTTTCGGCTTTCAGTTTTTGATTTTATATATATATATATATATATATATATATATATATATATATATATATATATTTCGAATTTAAAATTTTAAATAAAATTGCAGCTGTAAGCATAGGCGATTATTGTGAAGAAATTCTGCAAGAGGAATAAATAGGCAGAAAGAATAACATTGGCAATAGGTTTTGGTTTCTTTGTTTCATTTTGTTATTATTTTTATAATCTAGCCAAAACCCATTTTTTTTTATACTTAGTTGAGTTATCAGGATGTCTTGATCTTGTTGACTCTAAAATTACTGCTTGCGCTTTTCTGGAAAGATTATGTTGGGAAAATTTTTTTATGAAGGTTTAACATATTCTTTCTTTGATCTTCCCAAGAAGTTTTTCTTTGCAAAGGCTATATATGGAATGGATTCAATGTTTTGATATTATATCTATCAATGATTTGGTCAAAATGAATAATTGGTTGTTAAAAACTGTAAATTGAGATACTTCAAATGAAGGGACAACCCAGAAAACAAATCATCAAAAGTTTATTAATGTAGATTCTTTAAATTATCTAAATTGATATTTTGTATATTAAGAAAAGCTGATTTGTTGATACTGAGTTGGACAAAATGATCAAGCAGTACTTCCTATAACCTTTCTTTTATATTTTAATCCCTGAATTCTTTCCTTCTGAAAGAATAATAGGGAAAAATGTTATCAGGAAAAATGGATCTTTTCTGTATGAAAGAGGAATGCCATTTCAATTGTAAGTGGGCTTTATTATTATAAGCTCCTAATTGCTCCATGTTTATTAATAAATTTTTGTACACAAATGGGTAATTTTAAGTGGTCTAGGCCTTTATACCAGAATGCATTATAATTCTCTCTTTTCCAAATATTCTTTTGGTTTTCTCTGTTTCTAATATAATTATTCCTCATGATCTCTGAAAGTTTGAAGTTCTCATTTTTAATTTTTTAAAGAAAGTTTTTAATTGCTTATTTGATTCTCATAATATATGTTTCTTGAATATAATTTGCTAATTTTTATCTTTGAAATCCTTGTAGATCTTGTTATGTTGTTGTTTTATGCTCCCTGTCTTTCTGCCTGATTCTTATTAGTTTGTTTACTGCTGCAGGGAACTGACGCATATAGTTTTTGTCCACTACTTGGAAGTGAAGGTAGTCCATTGTTCTGGTTCTTCATTATACTAATGCAGCTTCCAATACTGAAATACTCTTGCATAGCATTTTTGAAGGATAAGAAAAACAAAGAATTGCAAATGGCTCTGTCGCTATTTCTTCTATAGTTTTTAAGTAGTGCATGCAACTAATTTCAGGTTGGTTAAGTCCTGGTTTTCTCAAAAATAGCAGCCTTTTAAAACATTTTTGCAATCAGGGTAACAGGACAAATAGCAGCCCTTCAAATAGCTTAGTTGCAAGTCATAACAAAGAGCCTTCAGGAAATACGGATTCAACAAGCCCAACTAGTACTCTTACATCATTTTGTGAAGATGCTGATTCAGGTATTTTCTGAGCATTATATGTTGATATTCATCTTTTTTTTCCCCCTTAATTTTTTAATTTAGACCTAGAGTGCAGTGCTCAGAGGACTCAATATAGGGTGAAGTGCAAGGTCAGGTGTAGGAAGCTATCTTTTTGGGCATTTAGTGAAATACTTGGAGGGAGTGAAATAAATGCAGAAATTCCTTGGAGTTTAAGGGTGGTGATTCTGTACTTTACATATTTGGTTGTATAGAGACTTTAATTGTATTATTTCTCCCTCGTAATTTTTGTCTTTTTGGTGGTTATAATTTACTCCTACTGTCCATGGGTGGCAACCTCTTCATTGCTTTTATCAAAGTCACTTTTTCAACCACTCTATCCACCCTTCAGGGAGAAAGTGGTGTTGAAAATTTATATTACTATGCTCATATACTGTTGTTCGCTCTTTAACCATGTTATAAATCTTAGTTGCAATTTTTGTGCAATTAATGCAGCGGATAGTCAGCAATCAAGTTTTGTACACCGCTCATTTCTTGAGTCACCACAAATGCAGAATAGTCCTGTGATGGACGAAATAAATGCTGGTGTATTGAGTTCTCTGCATCATGGTTCAGGTAATTTTTTTTTTATTCAAAATTTATATCCACTACTTTTATCATTTATGTTTAACTTAAACTTGATGTTATGCCTGAAACTCTTTACAGATAATCATGAAGGGCAGTCATCGGTTCCTGTAGTAGGTCCAAATTCATATGTTCATGGAGATGGACCCGGATCTAATGATGGAACTTGCATTGCTGAGTCTCAAAGCTTGGTATCCTGGGAGGAGGTCTTGGAACAATGTACAATGGGACACAAAAGTACACCATCTAATTTGTCAGTTAATGCCATTCAATCTAATCCTACTAGTCTTGGAAGTTATGAGGTTCTCAGTGAGATTTTATCTGGTGGGAATGCTGCCAAAGATGAGTATGGTGGTTCTTTGCTAATGGAATCGCATTGGCAGGTATTTAGCTTAATGTATCTACCATTTACTTGCACTGTATTTACTGAATAACTTGAGTGAAAAGGTTAACAACTGAGATTGTAAACCATTTGTTTTCAGTTTCTAGTTTCTGTTCTCCAGATCTGGTGAAATTCAAATACCTTTTTTGTGTATGCACATATATTGCTTCCTGTGGCTACTATTGTCTTGCAGTGTATCTATTAACAACTTTACATGAAACTATGAATAACTGGGTTGCGGAACATTGATTCTTTTTTACTTTTATGCTTTTTCCCCCAATGGTGAATAAAGATTATCTATATATGCTTTTATGGGTGGGCGTGTGTGTTGGGGTGAGGGAAGAGATAGAGGAGGGATGAAAAATATGAGCCACAAATGCAAAACCTCTTCCTCCTGGAGCTTTTAGTGTATGGTACTTTGAAAAATATGAGCCACCAACTTAACACTGCAAGCTAAAAAGAAAAAGTATGCTGTGATAGAGAAACAACTGTTCACTGTTACAAAGATGGTTGTTTACCAAAGCCAAATACTGCATGTTCATTAGATCTGAAATTAAAATTTCCTGATAAACTTAAGTATTTGTTCTCTGGATTGTATTATATTTATGTTTGTAACCCTTAAGTTTCTAGTGTGCTAACTAATTTGCTACATAATTTCTTGATGTGTTATTACCTGTTATTACACTCATGCAATACTTTAAATGTTTTATCCAGATTCCTTTTGAGAACAGTTCCTTGCACTTGCCTGAGGGCCCTGTTGAGCAAACACTGGATTTGGAATTGGCATATAATTTGGATCCTGGGTTGTTTGGGCAAAGAACTCATAATGTGGATCTACAAAATGCATTTGAGGAATTTTTTTCGGGTCCTGTTCAGCACAATGAAGAGCATTTGCAGAACCACCTTCAAATGGAGCTTACAAATGCAGAACCACATCTTGGAACGCACCCAAAATCTGAGAATAATATGTCTGTAGGAGAAAATAGTAAATATGCTTTCATAGTCAAACCACCATTATTAGATGGGGAAGAGGTGTTGAAAAAAGTGGACAGTTTTTCTCGGTGGATTACTAAAGAGCTTGGAGAGGTGGATGATTTGCATATGAGGTCCTCCTCCGGTCTTTCATGGGGTACTGTTGAATGTGGAAATGTGGTTGATGAAGAATCATTGAGTCCCTCTCTTTCTCAAGATCAACTTTTCAGCATAATTGATTTTTCACCAAAGTGGGCTTATACAGACTCAAAAACAGAGGTATTTGATATCTTTTTCTTATTTTGGACGGAGCAATTGTCTTAAAGCTAGTCAATTAAAGTTTCAATCAGCCAATTGTTTGTGGTATTCACCAATTAGCATTCTTTATTTTCCTTTAATTGCTAAGTGGTAATACCACAATGCATATTTCTTACATTTATATTACTTAATATCATGTTTTACAACTTGGCAACTTAGTGACTGGCATGGTCCGTGACTGCTATCATAGATTTCTGCCTAATTCACTAGCTGGTTTTTCAAACCCTGCTTTGTTCCGTTTTTTTTTTTTTCTGGTCACTGAAACACTCCACTATGCTCTAATATTTTTTGTCACTGGGGCACATGCTATCCTTTTCTTTTTAATTTTGTATGCATTACCTGTTTCCCTATTTGAGTGTATTATTTGTCAGTCCGCTTACATTTCTTAAGAGTGCTACCATATATTGTTAAAGGCACATCCCAGATATGTGTTAGACTTAATGCTCAACAGGCCAGGTGGGCGACCTAACTGAGTTGTGTGCCTTATTGCCTAGACGACATACGTATTTATAGTATAATAACTAGTATCATTAGTACTAGGATTAGGAATCCTAAAACAAGAAAATACCTAGCCAATCTAACTAGGAAAATGCTAAACCTAATAGAATTTTTAAATATTCTTAAATAGTAACAGAATTCCTAAATAATAGAAATGCTACTTCCTAATTAAATTCCTAAATAAAAGAAAGCTTAGCTTCTTAATTTTACTAATAAAAATTAAATCAAAATAATTTCTAAATCTACTTTTCCTTGACTGCACCACCAGGTCTGTCCCTACATGTAGAAAGCTTTTTGAATTTTTTCTAAAACTTCTGTTTTATTTTAATGTAAAATTTTGAATCAAATACAAAAAGCTGAAATGCCATTGACCCAGTGTAGGCAATAATTTTGTGGGGTTCCATAATCTCTTCTAATAAGTTTGGCGTAGGCAATAACTTTTGGGGGTTCCATAGTAATGTTTAATCTGTCTCTCACTCTCTCTCTCTATCACTTCATTCTCCTTTATTCTTCAATCAAGGCCCTTCTTTTTAACTTTACCTTTTTCTAGTCTTCTATTTTTCTCTCTCTTGGTCCTTTATTTTTCCACCTATCTTCCATCCTGTCTCTCTCATTCCTCCTCTACTCTATTTCATCCTCTGTTTGCTTTCCCTTTAGTTCACTTGTTTCTATTTTTCTTCTTCCCTTATTTTTTTTTCCCAATTGATTCATAAGAAACCTCGAATATTGTTATTCCTCACTCTTAAGGAGATGGATAATTTACATTCCTGTTAAATATGCATCCTAATATTCTGCTAATTTTAACATTAATAATTCCATAAGAGATCCTACAAGGAACACATGCTTGTTGCATCCAAAAGGGAGTTTTAACAGCAGATTTGTTTTCTTATTGATGTATGGTGTGAATTTTGAATTTTCTAGCAATTTTTATTTATTTTGTGTCTCAACTCTCAAAGATGCATATCTACACCTTGCTCCTCTAATGACTGTGCCATCTATTCTGATTTATTTCTGTTTTTCTTATTCATCTTTCTTTTTTCTTAATTGCATGGAGTTGTTCCTGCTGTTTTATGATTTTTTGAATTTACTGCTTACTGTCTTTCAAATTCTGTATTACAGTGTAGGGGAAATGAAAAATTCTTGCTTCCTATTTTCTTTTCTGTAAAACAGGTTCATATTACTGGAACATTTTTGAGGAGTCAGCAAGAGGTGGCAAAATATAAATGGTCTTGTATGTTTGGGGAAGTTGAAGTACCTGCTGAGGTTTTGGCAGATGGGATTCTTTGTTGCTATGCTCCTCCTCACAATGTTGCAATGGTTCCTTTTTATGTTACATGTTCCAACAGGTTGGCTTGTAGTGAAGTGCGAGAATTTGATTATCAGATGGGTTCTGCTCAAGATGTAGATGTCAAATATGTTTATTCTGGTATGACCAATGACATGCATCTTCATCTGCGGCTTGAGAGTTTACTGTCTGTAAGATCTTCCAGTCCTCCAGACTGTCTCTTTGATGGTGCTACAGAGAAACAGAAGTTGGTCAGTGAGATCATTTTGTTGAGGGAGGAAGATGAGGGTTACCAAATGGCAGAACCAAGCTCTGAGAGACATCTGTCCCAAGATGAAACAAAGAGGCAGCTTCTTCAGAAGGCAATGCAACCGAAGTTGTATTCATGGCTACTTCATATGGTAGCTGAAAATGGCAAAGGGCCAAGTGTCTTGGATGATGTTGGGCAAGGTGTGCTTCATTTAGCAACTGCTCTCGGTTATGACTGGGCTATAAAAGCTATCTTGACTGCAGGAGTTAGTATCAATTTCCGTGATGTGAATGGATGGACAGCTCTCCATTGGGCTGCATTCTATGGCAGGCAAGAACTAAAATTTTTCTATCCTTTGTTCGATCAGGGTTACATTTTGCAGTGCATTTGGAGAGCAACTTCTATTATTTGCTCTTAGACATAGGACCTTATTTCTTAACAAGGTTATAAACCTGGTGTGGTCATTGAACTGGTGAACACAGAGAGTTAAGGGTTTAAGGTTCAACTGAGGTTGAACTGGAGATTAATCAGTTTAATCAGTATACATGAAGTAAATATTAATTGGATATTATAAAATTAATTCTCTTCAAAAATAATAATGGTGTATTATTACATCTAATAGTTTAATATATTTTATTAAGAATTGTTAATATAAAACTAATTAAATTTTAATATGCAATTTTTTTTATTAAAAATAATTTAAATTTTATATTTAGAATTTTCGTTTTTGAATAATAATATTTTATAATAAAAATACTTAGAATAAAATTTTTATTATAGTAAATATTATATCAATGAAAAATAAATTTTGATGTATTTAAATTCTGTGCAACAATAAGTAGATGAAAGTTTTTATATTAAAAAATAAAAATAATTAAATAATTCAAGGTTAAACTAAATAAATTATTTTCACCCGTAGTACTAAAAATGTAATTTGGTCTGATGAAAAAAAAAATCATATTCTCCTCAACAGGTCATGGATTCAAAACCCCTTATAGTGAAGCTTTTTTTTTTTTTTTTTAATTTTTATATTTATCAAGGATGAAAGAAAACCATTTCTAAACCAAACCAGACTGGTCATTGGTCTGGTTCCCGATTAACCTGGTCCAACTGGACGGTTTGTTCCAGTTTTGAAAACTATGGTTCTTAATGTAGGTGCATTTCAAACATTAGGCTTCCAATAAGGCAGTTCTGTCAAATGCAATCTCTTATTGTTATGTTTGCTCTTTTTTTTTTTTTTTTTGATAAACTCTTTTTATGTATTAGAAAGGAGAGTCCATATCATACTGGATTTTACGTTGTGTAGGGAATTTTATGGACATGTACCTTAATTTCTTTTTGTCTGTTCCCCCAAACATCTAGATGCAGACTAGGATGCCTTTGCATTATATCAGTAGTAGCAAAGACTGAAACTCTCTTTTGTAGTTATCTCTATTAGCTTGAAGCTGCCCATTGATTTGCTTTATACTTATGCTGATTCGTTTTTTGCAAATTCTTATTGTCTAGCACCAAAACATGCCTAGGAGTATTTGTTTCAACTTCCTGTTTCTTTGTTAAACAAATTTCTATAGGATGCTATCTAATTTGCAGTATGTTTGACAAATGACAATGCTAATAGTTGCTTGAAAATTGTAAAATACAGAGAGCAGACAGTTGCTGCCCTTGTCTCTTTGGGTGCGGATACTCGGGTATTGACAGATCCGTCTCCAGAATTTCCTTTGGGTAGAACTCCAGCAGACCTTGCTTCTGGCAATGGACACAAAGGAATCTCTGGTTTCCTTGCAGAGTCGTCTTTGACAAGCTACCTACAATTGCTTATGCTAAGTGATTCAACGGAAGGTGGTTCACCAGACATCTCAGCAACGACAGCTGTGCAAACAATTGCAGAACGGATGGCTACCCCTGCGAATGAAAGTGATGTGTCAAATGTGCTGTCATTGAAGGATTCACTGACTGCCATCCGTAATGCTACACAAGCAGCTAATCGTATACATCAAGTATTCAGGATGCAGTCATTCCAGCGGAAACAGTTAACTGAGTATGGGGATGATGAATTCAATATTTTTGATGGGCGTGGTCTTGCAGTTATAGCTGCCAATACACACAAGCCTAATCATTCTGATGGACTAGATGCTGCAGCTATGCAAATCCAGAAGAAGTTCCGTGGTTGGAAGAAGAGAAAAGAATTCCTGATAATTCGGCAAAGAATTGTTAAGATACAGGTTTGTTCCTTCTTTTCTTCAGCTCTTTTTTCTCACTCTAGAAATTATCTGGGCAGTAATTTCAATTTGCCATTGCTGATTCTGCTTGAAAAGTGGCCAATCGAATTCAGTTAAATATAAAACTTTGTTGAAGACAATGGAGTTGGAATGAAATTGTTGTATTTATTTTTGGACTGAGCACATGGTTCATGTAATTTTCTACTTTAAGAACATAGTTTGCCATTATGGGTCATCTAATCTTAGAATCGATCATGCTATATCGTTTCCAGCTGGCTTCTAATCAACAGTGCGTGTGTGTTTTCTTATATGATTTGGACATTCAAAGTGCTTCATTTACTCGTCAAATATTAAAATTGGTTCAAGCTGCATCAAATTAATAAAAAGGAATCCCTCATTTCAGCCTTTTAGTTTCTGAGTTGTTGTATTGCATCTAGTGTTTATGCTAACTTTTGACTTTATCATATGAAGGCTCATGTAAGGGGCCACCAGGTAAGGAAGCGATATAGAACAATCATCTGGTCAGTTGGAATTTTGGAGAAGGTTATTTTGCGTTGGAGACGTAAAGGAAGTGGTCTGCGGGGATTCCGCCGAGATGCACTTACTAAGGATTCCAATATGCAATGCGTGCCTTCTTCGGAAGAGGACGATTATGATTTTCTTAAGGAAGGAAGGAAGCAAAATGAGGAAAGGCAGCAAAAAGCACTAACGAGGGTGAAATCCATGTATCATTCTGAGGAAGGACAAGCTCAATACAGGAGGTTGCTGACTTATTTTGAAAAATTCGAGGAACCTAAGGTATACCTGTCTATCTATTTATGTATGTATGCTACCTGTTTATCCATGTGATATATATATATATATATATATATATTTTTTTTCATTTGGATTTATTAAAGTTGTTAAACTTGCGTGGATTTGCTCATTGATACAATCTGCTTTTCCTTAAGAGTAACTTTAAGTTATAAATGCTTAGGCGCCATAGCTCACTCATTATTGATCACCTTTTAACTATCTGTGCTTTCCATCTTCTAATCTTCATCTTAAAGTCATGCTTTAACCTTAGAATACCCAGCCCTTAAGATGGGACGTTTATCGACAAACCAGCCTTGTTATTTCATATTTTAGAATTGAGTACCAATATCACAAAGCATGCAGCTTAAAAACCTATGCTATGCTTTGTCTCATATCGGTGTTTTTCTACGCTGCTGTTTCCATATATGGAGCTGTGAAATGAATCTTTGGATGATTCGGGTCCCTTGTGAAAAATGTTCTAGAATTGTCTTTTTCCCCTCACTTTTCCCATCTTGGTTTTGATGCTTATATGTGCATGTACATACCATTTTTAGTTTGAAATGATTCACTCAATTATTAATAAAACATTTTCTAAATATTTAAGTATAAACCTTAATCAAGTCCAATGATTAGATTTTAATTGGTTTGAAGTTTTAACCATTACATAAGAAAAAAATTCTAATAGAATGGAAATGCCTTTTCCCCCCATTTTCTTTCAGGAATGTAATATGGTGCTGAGCACTCAAAATGAAGCAGTGTACGATGACGGGGAAGTTGTTATTGACTCACTTTTGGATGATGACACGTTCATGTCAATAGCATTTGAGTGAAATTGGGCAGTAATGATTTGCCTCATCTGTAGATAGATGAATGCCCTAACTGCATGCCTGTATTATGTAAATATCTAACCAATGTAGAAACTTATTTCCTTTTGGTGATATGAGGATTTGTATGCATAGTGTAGAAAAGCTAGCAGCTTTACTTTTCAGGTTCTGAAGATTTTTTTTTCTTATTTATTGGTCTTTAAGTGGGCATTAGTCTATTTATTTGATTAGAAGACAAGACTCGACCTGTAATAATTTGTAAGATTATGATGTCTAGCATTTGATTTTAAACATTTTTTTTTTGAAGCATTGCAATTCCATAAGGCATATTGAAGGATGATTTATTGACTGATTTTTTGCAGGCATCTCCTAATTCTGAAATGATCTCTCTCTCTCTCTCTCTCTCTCTATATATATATATATATATATATATATATATATATTTGTGTGTGCGCGAGCGCTTGCGTGTGTGCGCCAACCATGATTTTAATTGATTAAGTGTATACATAGGTAATAATTACTTTATCTCTAATCTTGGCCAAAAATATGGTCGTCTTATCACCATCTAGCTTGGCTCTCAGTCTCGCCATTTTAATCACCAACACTTCTCTTGCCCCCAGGCTTTTGTACAAAACGGTGATGTTTTTGCCGGTGGCCCAAATGTTCAGGAATGAGCTTACTTTTGGCTACTCGTGGAAAAACGTTGGTACTTAGGGTGAATCTCACCGGAGGAGTACTCCAGCCTTCTCAGCTTAAGTCTTTTTCTCATGCCAGAAAGCAAGTGTTAGACAACCTAATAGCTAGCCCTATGAACATTTTCGCTACACAATATTCTCCAATTGGTCCTTTCGTGCTTTGGAGATCATGTGGATGATAATCAAATGAGGGAAATTGAAGCTGCATAGAAAGAAGTTTTCAAGAATCTGCAACGACTGAAGTTGTTCTTTATTATCCCCAAGTTAGGGAAGCTTTTTGACCTTTTATTTCGTAAGGCATGGAAGGAGCTCAGTGAGATTATGGCTAATTGCAACTTCGTTTTTCTATCCATCACAAGAACATGAAAGGAAATTCTGCGAGAAAGTTCAGGAAAACAGATCATGATCAGAAATGCCTCTGTTACGTAGACAAGTTACTAGATTTGCAGCTTCCTGGAGAAGAGGGTAATCTTAAAGAAAATCATATTGTTGGGTTGAGCATGGCGTTCATTATGCTTGGTACCGATTCAGCAACCACCGCATTGCAGTGGATATCATAGCATGTACATTCAAGCATCCAGCTATTCAAGCTAAGATTTTTGCTGAAATAAAAGGTGTTTTAGGACAACAATCGAAATGGGTTCATGAAGATTTAATTTTTAAAAGAAAAACTCATTTCTTGTTTGTTAGATTTTAATAATTTTATTAAAATTTAAAAATATTTATATATATTTCAAATAAATATTACAATTAATTTAACATTATAATTAACTAAACAAAAATATTTGCACAAAAAATATTTTTTTAAAACAAACATAGTCTAAATAGTAATTTTTTTATTAAACCAAACCCTAGTAGACTACCCAGTCCAGGCAGAAGGCTGTCGCCCCGCCCCCCAGCTACTTGTTTCCACCTCTGGGAGCTTCACCTCTCGTCCCTCCGGCAGCCTATCGCGGTCTCATTTCTGCCTCTTGGCCCTTTCTCCGGCCACGCTCTATCCCTTGTTGTCTCTCTCTGCCCTCCTGTAGTTTCGACTCACTGGAGGTCTAACCTCCACTGTCCAGGCTCTTCTCGGTTGCCAAGGTATTTTTTTTCTTCCTTAAGAATCCTAGAATCCTAGGTTTTTCTTTTCAATTGAAGAAGTGAAGCAAATGTGAATTTCCTTTGATTTTTTCTCCTTCCCGTACTTTTTTCCAGAATTTGGTCTCTTGGGTAACTGTTCTCTGCTGCAAATTCTGGTGGCATACCACAGAAGAAGAGGAAGAAGATGTGGTATCTGTGTGTTTTCTTCCACAGATTGTTAGATTACAGGAAACCAGAAGTAGAGTCTCTGGCAGAACTTTTTGGGGTTTCAGAATCTTTGGAGTGGAGGCTTCCCCAACATCACCATCCTGACTCTCCTTTTCATTTTGTCAATCTACCGAATGAAGAGGCCGCCCTAAACATCGCCAATAGAAGTTAGTCATTTCTTCTTGTTCTTCCTATATACTAGCATATGTGGTTTCATTTGGGAAATGTTAGATATGCTACTATTGTTGTAGTATCTTTTATGTTTTGGTCACAGAAGGGGTTATGTTAGTTTCTTTGTTGCTAATGGCCAGTTTCAATTGTATCAATTTGAATTAAGTTGACTATCATTTACATTAACTTGTTTATTTTCCTTCTTTTCAATGTGTATGTATAAATGTTATATAAAGAAAATGTTGGTGGATTCATATAAAAAGTGTGATGAAACATGTGTTTTGCCATTTTGTTTTGGGGTGGGCGTTTACAATTCTCTTATTTTACATTTTCTTTTTAATGTTTTGATGGGTACGTAAATGTTTTGCATTGAGTATCAATATATCTATAGAGAAGGAATGGAATATATATATTTTTTGCCTTTTTGATTTATATTTACTTATACTGCATATCAAGATTGTTGCGACTTTTCTAATGATACAATTACAACAATATTTTGTCTTAAAATTTGGGCTATTTGTTGAAGCTGTAGTCTTGTCAAGAATAATATGTTTTTACGTGAAAAATTTGTAGGTATACTTGTAAAAGGAATTTATGAACTTTGGGGAGAAGGAAGTAACTATGAGGAATTGGAAGAAGCAATAATGAGATATCCAGATGATAGAAAGTTGCCATATTTAACTTCTGAAAGTACATTCAAGATTACTGTTGATAGCTTTGGAAAGGTGATTAGCTTCCAAGAGCAAAATGAACGTATGAAGGGTCTTGCTTATATCCCTTTCAAGGTGTGATTCTTATTATTATGTTTTGGGCAGAAATTTCATGATAGGCTGTTTTCCAATGTAAGACCTTTATTTTTTGATTTGTATGAGTATGAGGAGGCAAACTATGTATTAAATGAACGATGTTTTGATTGGTTGTGATGGGGACAGTTAGGATAGACATGTTGCTAAGTTCTTTGAATGCTAATATTCCTTCCAAGTCCTTGAAAATGAAACTTTAAAGTCATTTAGTCTTTATATTGTTTCATTTATTGAGACTTCAATAAGCATTGATCTTTCTCTTACTTTTTGCAAATTACTTACAAGTTTTGTTTTCTTCAATTCCTGTCTTTCTTCTTTTCCTTATTTTTTTTTCCCAAATTGTGTATTTCTTTTTTCCCTTTTTTTTTATGTTCTTTTCTCTGGCTCCAAACCAAAAAAACACTATAGCTTTGATGATTGAATATGGAACTTACTAGTATTCTACATTTCTTATTCCTAATTTAATTTGATTTCCTAACTCGGTATTTTGAAGATGATACATATGAATTCCATAAATTGTATAAGAAAGAGCTTAACTTGATGAGCTGTGAAAATAGAAGTTTAGAGGTGAGACTTGGACAGAAGAATGATGTATGTTCTGTATATGACTGATAAGTGATATGAATCGCAACATTTTTGTAATTAAATTAACAGGAAAAATATTTACTCTTATTCTTTTCCAATTGTGCCGACCCCAAATTTTTGGGATAAAGGCTTAGTTGAGTTGAGTATTCTTTTCCAATTGTAATTTATGTTAAGAGAAAAGTTATCTTAGGGCTGGGATAAAGACAATACCTTTCAATTGCTCACATGACCATCCAATGCATGTTCAGTAAGGTTTATTTTAAAAATTCGTTGAGAATCTTATGATTCAATTGAATTGTAAAGTTAAGATTTCAATTCTGATTATATGGCAACTTTTTTGTTGCAGGGTCGAGTTAATTTAAAAAATCCAGAACATAAGTTCTGGTTAATGGAAACTGATGATTATGGAGCTAATAATGGGTTGCCACCAATTGTACAAAGAAGAATCTTCTTTGGTCGGGAGGTTGGTGGTGCAGACAGGAAGCTCTTACCAACTTACCAGTTAAAAAGCCGCACGTATCTTGGCCCAACAGCTATGGATGCTGAAATTGCTTTCTTAATGGCCAACCAGGCATTGGTCTCACCAGGAAAACTCATCTATGACCCTTTTGTTGGCACTGGAAGCATTCTGATCGCTGCAGCTCACTTCGGAGCAATGACAATGGTTTGCATTTTTTTGCTTTTCTGTTTGACTTTGATCTGTTTTGAATATTTTGTTTGGAAAATTGGTATAAGCTATTTGTGTACAGTAATATCAACTTATGTTAATTGTTCAGGGTGCTGACATTGATATTAGAGTGGTACGTGATGGACGTGGCCCTGATTGTAATGTTTGGAGCAATTTCAAGCAGGTGAAATACGTCTAGATTTGTGTTTACCTATATTCCTGACTCTTCAGAAATACTACCTGAAACACTATTGACTATTAATGAAACTTTGCATCTCAAAACTCTCCTTCTATATGAAATTATGATTAATAAAACTTACCATTTTCTCTTCTTATAATTTCTGTCAGTCACATTCCTGATTTCCCGTTGTTTGGGGGAGTAACTTCATATTGCATTGAGATAGCGATTTTGGAAGTCCAGAGACTTGAATTTGAGCTTTTAGTTCAAATTGAGTATATAAAGATTTGGATTTGCACCAAAAAAAAAATCCAATAAAATTTAAATTATTGTATGAAATCACACAGTTTTGGTTCATATTACCAAACTATTGTTAAATAAGTTCTCATCTACATTCATAATTACACCTAGTCTTCCTTCCCAGATCAATCAACCAAAGAACACCTATATATCATAAACAAGCATTATTCATATAATTTAAACTAAAACATCAAATCTAAATCCTTCTGTTTTAAATTTGCCAATCCAAAATCAACTTAAAATTTAAGGTTTTTGTTTAAAACTGCATAAAGCTAATACCAATGCATCTTTGCAGTATGGATTGCCTATGCCGATTGGTCTCTTAAGGGCGGACAATAATCTTCCTCCTTGGCGTCCCGGATTGAAAGAGGTAATCTTTTGTGAATGTTCATTTGTTGTTGCAATAAATTTTATTTTCTCCCATCTCCTTTATTTTTTTATTTTTAAATGTTAGAGGGGTTATGTTTAAGCAATTTGAATTTTGTAGATCATTTCTTGACTTTTTTGAGTCCTTAATTGTCCTCTCTTAGAATTTTGAAGCTTTTGCTTCAAGAAACTAATCCGTCAACTGCAAGCTTCATTAGCTTCTTATTTTTCCATAACATTTTTTCCATTGTGTGCCCTGCATTTTAATTATTGTTGCATCAAATAGGTGTTTGATGCCATAATCTGTGACCCTCCTTATGGGGTTCGTGCTGGGGGCCGCAAGTCTGGTGGCCGAAAATTGCTGAAGGGAGCTGTAGGCCCTTACACTGTTCCTGATGACAAGCGAACTGACCACATACCTTCAACTGCGCCTTACAGCTTAGCTGAGTGCATGCATGATTTACTTGACCTTGCTGCTAGGATGCTTGTAATGGGGGGCAGACTTGTGTGCTTTTATCCTGTACTAAGAGAAGATGATACCATTCAAATTCAATTTCCAGAGCACCAGTGTTTTAAATTGGTTGCTTCTTCTGAACAGATACTAAGTTCACGTTACAGCCGGGTATTGTTAACCATGGTGAAGATAAGTCCATATACAGATGAAATTGCTGAAGCTGCTAGATTAATGCACTTGGAGTTCAAGGAGAACCATCTAAAGTGGTTAGAAGAAGGTAACCTTCATTCTTCTGTTTTCATGCCTGCAGATCAAATAACTGCAGATGATTCCAAGGCATTTAAAGAACTGAAACCAAAGTATAGAGGTAAGTATGTGTAGTCCTAACTGCATTTGTAGGCAATTTTGCTAGGGCATTAATATTGAGTATTTCATTTTGATCACCAATGTATTTTTTTTTTCTTCCAATTATAGGAGCTATTTCTAGCTCAGTGCAATAGTATAATTATCGGACTTACAACCAGAAGGATGTAGAATTGAATTTTGAGACTAGCCAGTTAAATGCAAAATTGTTGCAGGATAGGATGTATCCAAATCTGCTCTCCTAAATAAATTCTTACTCCTTTTTTTTTAAAAGAGAGAGAGAGAGAGAGAGAGAGAGAGAGAGGGTATGACATGTAAGGACAAGCATGGAAGTTAACATGATGTGTTATTCATATTTTTATTATTATTTTTTTTCCAATTGTTGTTGATGTGTATTTTAATTATTTTCTTAAATATAAATTTAGGGTTTTTACTACATCTAACAGCCTGTTTGAATGTGTGGAAAATAGAGGGGTAGAAAAATAACTTACTGGCATTTTCCCCCGTTTGTTAAAAAAGTGAAAAATAATGGACGGAAATAATGATTATTTTAAGAAAGTTAAGTTCTTTTGTCCATGCATTTTGTAAATTATTTATTATTTTATTTTAATAATATAATTAAATATGTTTTTTTTATATTTTATATTTTTATAATCATAATGTTTTCTTAATGATAAAATTACTAATTAATTATAATTATATTTCAAATATTAATAAATAAATAAGTGAATTAATAGATTATTTTCTATTATACAAATGAAAGGATAAACAAAGTAGGTGAAAAAGATATACCACTTTTGAAGTAAATTTTTAAATTTATAAATAATTTTTTAGTAAATAATTGTTTTTATAGATATTAATATAATTTTTAAACAAATAATTCACCATTTTATTTAATAAAAAATTTAATGAAAAAAATATTTTTAAAGATATAAAATATGATAAACATATTTTTATAATACTTGAAATCGTAAACTTAAGAAATTTAAAAGAATTAGTAAAAGGAATTTTTGATAATTATTCTTTTAAAAATAGTTATTATTTTTTTTATATGAGATTAGATTTTATTAATTGTTAAAATTTAAAAATATTTGGATAAAAACTGATATAATATCATCAAATTGTAAATCCTGAAAAAAATCTATCATGGATTGTTTCAGAAGGATTTTATGTTTGTTTTTGTTTCACATCTTTTGCTCTATTTGATTAGAGATAGCCATTAGCTGATTGATATTGTCAATCAATTTTTTCTCAGAATCAATATAAATATTGATAACTTGGCCTATTGGATTTAGGGTTAAATGGTCATTTTCAGAAGAGGTAAGAGTTTCATTGGTTGTTTATCTTTCCTTCTAGAAAGTAAAAGTTTTTCTTCTTCCATTGTTCAGAGGAAGAAATACTCTTAGTAGGACTAATTCAAGCACGTATTGATCAAATATAGTGGCCCAACATGTAAGGAATTCAAGATTAATGCAATTTGGTATTCAAAATGAATTGATCCATGGTCCAGCAAAGTGAGGCAAATCAAGGTTCAATCATGTGCACCAAACTGAACCTCTTTCATCTAAGAGAGATTCCAATTCTATTCATTTAGCAGCCTTACACCTTGTGAGTTTTACCCAAGTTGCAAAGGAAGGTTTGGAAAGGACTTGGGGATGGTCTTATTTGAAAAGGGATATAGGTATGTTTAGCATATCCAAAAGAGGATGAGAGATTGTGTAAAAAAAGGTTAGAATTTGTAGGAAGAAAATGAATAAGAAGGATCAAAAGGATTATTTTTGGGTGGTATTGTTTGCTTATGTTTAATGAGCTAATTTTTTATATAAAAGGCATTTCTATTAATTTTTAAGCAGGGAGTTTAATTTTTTTTAAGAAAATTATAAAATTACCTTTTTCATTTAAATTTTTTTAAGAAATATACAAAATTAAATTATAAATTCGTAATAATTTCCTTTTCTTTTTTTATTTATTTTTTACTCTTTCTAAATAAAGAAAAATAATTTACATTGCTTTCTCTCTTATTTTGCCTCCATTCAAACAAGAGTTGTTATTTATTTGTTATAATGACAATAAACGAGCTATTGTTTAACCATTAAGGGTAAATTATAATTAAATCTCCAAAAAATTTACAAAATGGTTAGTGATTTATCTTAAATCAATAATTTAGTTTTTAAATTTAAATTTTATTAATAAATTAGTCCTTAATCCTTACTATTTAAATGGATCGTTAATTGTTTTTTAGTTTAAAATAATTGTCCCTAAAATTTTATTTTATTAGTAAAATAGTTCTCTTATCTAAAATTTATATTTAAGAAAATATATTTTTCTTATTTGAATAATTATATATTTTAAAAATTATTAAATATTTTTTGTATTTATAATTAATTAAATATAAAGTAGCTAAAAATATAAAATTTAAATATGTGGACCATTTTTTATAAAAAAAAATTGAAGAATTAAATTATTGTAAATCGAAAAGTCATTAACAGCATTAGAATAATTTATTAATATAATTTACAATTGAGGTGAGGAACGACTAGTTACTAACAACCAATTAGGGACTAATTCATGGATTATATTATACTTGAGGGATTTAATTGTAATTTACATCAAAAGAAATTAAAGGGACCTGTTTATCAAGTTTTCCCTATCATTCGCAGAGGAAAATAAACGGGGAAATTGACCGTATAAGGGTAACGTGAAAACTAAAATTATCAAAATTGGGTGCGATGTGTAAAATTTATCTGACTGGGGTGAGAAAAAGTCAGAGCGTAAAAACGCTATTATCGGTAGCATTTTAATGTCCAAAACGCTATTAAAAATAGCGTTCCAAAACAAATTACTGTTTTAGTATAAAAACGCTACTAATAGTAGCGTTTTAGTATAAAACTGCCACTAATAATAGCGTTTTGATTCAAAACGCTAGTAACACCGGCATTTCTACCAAAACGCCACTGATAATAGCGTTTTGACATCAATGTTCTACCAAAACGCTACTATTTTTAGCGATTTCCACAAAGCATTTCTGCCCAAAAAATAATAACTTTTTTTTTTAAATATAATAGTTTTATAAATTTAAAATATTAAAGTGTAAAATTGTAATTGTATTAAATTAACAAAAAATATCTAGTATAATTTTTATTAAAGTGTAAATAATTATTTTTATATATTTAAGGAAATTAAATGTTAAATGTAAAAGGGTATTGTGCAATTTCAAATTACTAGAAATTTTATGTGAAAAAAATAAAAAAATATATACTATAATTTTTTAAAAAAATATGTGAGTTTTATAAAATAAAAATATTATTTGAACTAAATTTTTTGAATAAAAATTTAAATTGTAATTATTAAAAGAATAATTAATTTTATAGATTTAAATAAATTAAATGTTGTACAATTGAATGGAAAGTATTTAGCATCCTGAGGCCATACTCATATAAAAATTTGTAATAATTAATACAAGTTAAAATTATTAAAATTGAAATTTATAAGAAATTAAGTAAAATTCGTTGCTTTAATATTATTTTTTATTCTTATTATAATTAGGAATAATTTATTTTGTTAATAGAAATTAATAAATTTAAATTTTAAAAGAAATGAAATTATTATTTATTATGTGTTAGCATGTATAACAATATAAAATTTAAATATTGTAATTGATTTTCAGTTAGTGCCAAATTAAGTTATTAAAAATTTGTAGGAAATTTAATTGTGCAAAAAATATAAAAATTGTCACTAACATGTTATAGCAATTGACTTAAAGCGAGAAATAACTTGAGAGAAGTTTTCATAATTAATATATAAATGATAACAAATATTTAAATCAGTCATGTGCCACAACCAGGTCTTCGTATATGTCGTCCTGGTCGAAGAACTCGATGTTCTCCCTCTTCTTGATGTTCTGCTGGATGACCTTGTGCATCTTTGGGTTGGCTAGCTTGGCCTTGATGTTGTCCCGATGATTCCCCCCTGCAGTATAATGCACAGCACTTTGTTCATGGTATCCAAATAGACCCGCAGCAGATGGAATATGGCCTAAGGCACTAGAATGATATGGTGCAAAGTATTGTTCTGACCCATATCCACTAAATTGACTCGACGTATACTGTGATGGCCCAATGCTTGATGGTCTGCCAAATGGAGCAAATAAGCCGCCGAAAGGTGTTTGCGGCTGTTGACTCTCAGTAAAGTCGAATGTGCTTATGTTTTGCATTTGAGTTTGATATGACATCCATGGTGCTGATGGGCCAGGCATTGATGGGGTAGCCATCCAACCAGTGTAATGAGCAGGGTCAGATAGTGCAGGAGTCGAGGGAATAGGATCAGAATGATCAGGCGCTGATGTGATACAGCAAGGGTGAATGCGACAGGTGGGGGCAAAGCATCATCGGGAGGAGAGGCTGGACGCACTGGATGTTGATGACGTCGAGCAGGACGTGATCGGCGTCGTGCTGCTCTATGTGAGGGCTCAGGCTGGTTGATGGGTTGGTCCTCTTCTAATTCATCATTAAAGGTTGTTGCTTGAGGTGCGGATTGAGGAGGTGGCATTTGGCAAAGCCGACTTTCTTCCTCTAGAGCAATCATCATTTTTCTTAATGTATGTTTAACTTCAGCCACATTTTCTGTTGATGGGTTCTGTAATTTTAGCAAACAATCCTCAATTGCATCCTTCTGTAAAAATATGAAGTCCATGTATTATGTTACAGTTTGTGTTAAACACTGTAATTAAAAATTATTATTACTAAGTATTTAATAATGAAAAAATATGTATTGTAAATGATTACCACACAACCAATGGCAGCTCCACTTATTGAGATCCAACGTCTTGCAACTCGACGATACCACTCCATATATTCAGAATGATGGTGGAGTGGTTGTGCCATTTCTTGCCCTTGAACAATGTAATGTTCTCGCCTATTCCAACGATTAATGTACGTCGCATGGTGGTGCGCCCAATTACTCTCACTAAATCGGAGAGTAATCTCATGTAACTCATCTGTTTGCATCGGTCGTCGTGGAATAGGTTGGGCCAAACTAAACTGCCTCATCACTCTATCAGGCTGGTGCCATTCAATAATATGGAAGCAAATTAATGGCACCACTGCCTTCCATATGGGACGGCCCTGTATGCACATGTCGGGCAGCTGATCCAACAATTCCTCATTATATGGTTCCCATGTAATCTGCAAGTGAAAATGAGCAAAACATGAAGTATTAAATTTGCAAAACATAAAGTGATTAATATAGGAAAAAAATATAACACTATTTTAAGTCAGATTTTGAGAATTTTGATTTACATCTTCAGGTTACATTCGATCAAGATTGTACCGAATTTTTTGTAGTACATGGGTTGTAACTTCAGTGATCTGTCGAGCTCTACTCTACCTGTTAGTTGATAAGAAAATTTAAACTATAATGCAATAAAAATCAATTTTTTGATTGTTTAATGGAAAAAATATAAATTTAGTTACATACCTAGCACCTAGGGGTGCATCATGAGGTGCCAATGGATCTCTTATTGATGGAGAGATTATTTTAAATCTCTCCCAAGCCCAGATTTGCAATATGAACAGGGGTCCTGAAATCTCCTTTGCTTCAGTAACTGCAACACGACAAAGCTCACGATAAAGGAAGGCTAAGCAAGCTCCACCCCAACTGTATGTCGCAGCTTGCCTCAAGTCTTCTAATAGGGGTAGGAACATCAAGTTCACACGTGAGTTTGTCTTGTCTAGAAATATCGAACCGATGAGTCGTAATATGAATGCTCTTGCATGCCATAACACTGTTAAATCATCAGCTTCATGTGGAATAGCTCCAAACTCATCAGTTAGCCATGATAATTTTAATGTATGTCCTCGAATCATTTTTGGAGGTGGTCTAGCTCCCAACAAGAGCTCACAAACTTCTGGCCATTCGGCTTGTGACATTCCAGTTACTGCAGAACCATGTATTGGCAATCCGGTGATAATGCCAACATCTTGAAGACTGATTGTGCACTCCCCAATTGACATCATAAATGTATGAGTTTCCAGTCGCCATTGCTCTACAAAGGCACTAATAAGGTGCCAGTCAAGGGGAAAAAATCCTAATCTAGCAATTCCAATAAATCCAGAATCGTGAAGATGAGGAACAATTCGGTTATCAATGTCAGTATGCAATATGTTTCCCTGCCTTCTACACGTAAGCACCTCATGCTCCATTTTACCAGTCCAAATCCCTTCAGAACGGTGTTGTGACTGGAGTCGTAGAAGCTTTGGATCAATTGGACTTGGCACAATATAATCTCTTCTTGTTTGTTGATTAGCCATACCTATTCATTATATTAAATATACATTTTCATTTTGTATTTGTGACAGGTAAAACAATGCACATATTTTCTTTATACAGTAAATAAAACATGAATGGTAAAAAAAATATTTAATACACGTATTAAATGGTATAAATAAAAATTTCTCATTCAATGCATTAATTAATAAGTCTACATTACATAGTCAATGCAAAGATAAAAGTACATCATTGTTTACTACATCAACATTGTTTACTACATCAACTAATTAGGTTAGTCTGACTATTTAATTTACAAAACATGATCTAATTAGCTCGTCATAAATATCTTTCTCCAATGTGTAGTCGATTTTAGGTAAACAGGGCTTTATCAGAGTATGTTTCTTCCTATCACGCATTTTTATACACTCGCCCTACACATTGTCCTTGTAGCGACCCAATTAGCATATTTTTTGACAAATCCTTTAAGAAGTAGTAAATATGATGGGGTACGGTTAGCTTCTAATTTTCGCCATACACTGTCAAGTATACCTTTATCCTGGACACAACTAAAAGCTGACTTTAAAGCCAAATATCTAGGTTTATCTATTAATAGCTCTCCTTCCCATATGATTTGTTGAATTAGCCCATTTACTACATCAACTAATTAGGTCAGTCTGACTATTTGATTTACAGAACATGATCTAATTAGCTCGTCATAAATATCTTTCTCCAATGTGTAGTCGATTTTAGGTAAACAGGGCTTTACCAGAGTATGTTTCTTCCTATCACGCATTTTTATACACTCGCCCGACATATTGTCCTTGTAGCGACCCAATTAGCATATTTTTTGACAAATCCTTTAAGAAGTAGTAAATATGATGGGGTACGGTTAGCTTCTAATTTTCGCCATACACTGTCAAGTATACCTTTATCCTGGACACAACTAAAAGCTGACTTTAAAGCCAAATATCTAGGTTTATCTGTTAATAGCTCTCCTTCCCATATGATTTGTTGAATTAGCCAATTCACCCTTATCATATGCTTAACAATGCAGAGTAGGTAATCTCCTGTAGTTGATGGTGTTACTTCCATAGGTAGATTAATCAAATTCCTAATTAAACCATGTACTCTTGCCCGCTGTTGTTGACTGACAATTCTTTTCGGAGTGCGCATTATTCGAGCCATTATTTTATCTAAGTCATAAACAAAAGAGAGCATAAATAAATATATACGAAATAAATCATAATGCAGTAATTATATTAAATAATGCAATAATTTAAGATAAAATTGAAAAGTACGTAACCTAAAAACAAGGGGTAATAATACACATAAAATGAAAACATAATAATGAAAACTGTGTCCAACAATTTATGATAATAATACAAAGTATTTGAAAATAGTGTCCTTCAATGGATTTTAGATGGATCCCCTCTTTTTTGAATCACCATCCAATCCATTTCATTCGTCTTCCTTAAAGAAGTTGGTCTTCCTTTAGACCTTTTCCGATTTGGGTCAGGTACAAGGATTGGATCATTGTCTATTGGCCAATCATCATGATGTCCAAGTGCATAAAACTGCCACTCATAGCACTTAAGCGTTCGTTCCAATGTATAATAATTTGAAACGTATTGCTCATAATTAATTGACATTGATTGGCATGCTGTTATGACATGAGAACATGGAATACGTATCTCTTGAAACTTCTCGCATGTGCATGTCCTCTCATCAAGTTTGACGATGTGGTTGTCCCCAGTTCTATCCTTCCAAACTTCAAATTCACCACAATCGCGATTAAATAATCGAACATTAAGTGAGTTTGCTTCATTCAAATTTTCATTCAAAATTTGATGACATGCCGGGGTTAAGTTGAAGCCCCACAGGAAGGTCGTGCGGCGTGTGTCAAAATATTGGACACATTGGAAAAATATTTTCTCTACCATTATAGTTATTGGTAGTGCATGAATCCCCTTAAGCATTCCATTAACTGACTCAACGGTATTAGTTGTCATGGAGCCATACCTTTTTCCTCCATCATGAGAACGTGTCCATTTCTCCAATGGTATATTTCTGGCCCATTCAAACGTATCTGGATGCTCGCTCTTGATTGTGTCCATGGCATCATAAAATTTCTTTTTCTAAATTTGGTGAGCTGTTAAAAAAAAAAATTGACATTTTTGTATTATATAACATTGAAAATGCAATTAATGCTTGCAAAAATAATATTCTTTGGCAAAAACCAACCTGCCTTTCGGAGAGCTTCTTTCATGTCAGGATTTTTAAACTTCGTGTTATAATTGCTCAGTACGTGTCTTAAGTAGTATCGATGATGTCCATTAGGAGGCTGCCACCAATCTTGCTGCATTGCTTTTTTTATGGCAATATGTCTGTCTGATATAACACAAATATCAGAACGATCAGTCACAAACACCCGTAAACAAGACATGAACCAATCCCAGTTCCTTGTATTTTCACAATCAACTATTGCCCATGCAATAGGAAAAATATGGTTATTGCCGTCCAGTCCCGTAGCACAAAATAAACACCCTTTGTACTTTCCATATAAAAATGTGGAGTCTATAAAAATAACTGGCCGACAGTGCTTGAAACCTTCAATTGTTTGTTTGAATGCCCAAAACATCCTATCGAAAACCCGATTCTTAGGTTTTAATTTATTATTAACAAACAGAGGGTCATCTTCAATCAAGAACGAAGAATCGGGGTTGTGTTTGCACAATGCAAGCATGAATTGACATAATCTTGTAAAAGATTCCTCCCAACCACCAAATATCTTAACAACTGCATCGTGTCTAGCCTTCCACATCTTCCGATAACTCGGCATATATCCAACCTTATCTTTGATTTCTGCTTGTAACGCAGATATCTTCACATTTGGCTGTTCTTGTACAATTGCTATGATGAAATCAGATATAAATTTGCTATCCAATTGCCTATGATCTTGTGAGATTGATGGATTAACACATGTATGGGGTCCGTTATATCTAGTAATTTTCCATATATCAGATCCTTCCCGAAGAGACGCACGCATTCTCCACTTACAATTGTTGTTTCTATATTTGCACCTTATAGCATACGTTTTGCTCTTTGTCTCATCATAAGAAAAGTCATGGTGCCTAAGTAAATGATATTCTTTGGCAGCTCTTTGGACAGCCTCTCTAGACGGAAATGTCATTCCAACTTCAAACTCATTCGATGGATCCCACATTGAACTATATTGCGGTTTTGACCATGGATCAACTGTTAGCAATGAAAAATCTAATTCACAGTAAGGTGGAGGATGGACAATAGGCATTATTGGGTTTGCAACATGAGTGTTATAGTATGAAGGCAAGTTGACTACTACCTCATTATCATGCTCAACATCCTGATTGAAGTCTGCCTCATCACTATCAATCCATTGTTCATCAGAATCCTCTTCATCGACACCATTATTGGGGCAATAATGACTATCAGAAAAGTATGATTCGTTTGAATCGTACACCCATCGACGTTCACAAATATCTTCAGATTCATTGATAACCCCCAAAACTTTATCCTCAAACGTACTACTATCAAGTTCAGACGATTGATAGCAAACAACTACCTCATTAGTAATACCAACATTTGATGGTCCCGCTTCATTAACAACATTTCTAGATGCATCCGGTCGAAAAATATCAATATATAATTCTATCGATGACATACCTCCAATTTCATCAATAAAATTAAACATAATATTTACATCATCATCGTTAGTCAAACCCATACAATCCCATTTCACTGAACCATCTCCTTCAATGGGTTGTCTGAAAAAGATATTCGATATAAATTCACACCCAGCTTCAAGATCAATTGCACGTACTATTTTCATACCTAAAGTACCAAAATCCATGCGTCTACCAATGGTAATGACTGTTGATGAACCCCCACAATAGTCGCAGCCTTCACCATCAATAATAATTTCTCCATCCCAATATAAGGTAGCAAACGATGGAATTAACATTTTTTTGATTAAATAAGAATCCTAGTTATTTGAATGACACATAAGAAAAATTATAATTAATAGTATTGCCTAACTTTGTAAAAAAAAAAGGAATTCAAATAAATATGCAGTTTGGTTCTTTATTTCGGCCAAACCTATTAAATTTTTAATTCAAATCTAAAATTTTTTTAAAAAATCAAACCTATTGCTGCCGCGGTTTGATTCGGTTCACCTAAGAAATTCTATAAGTACTCGGATAAACAGTCCGGTTCACCTCATATATTCAACTATATGTGTTGAAAAAAAATAATAAAATGAATCGAACCAATTTGGTTTTCTAGTTCGATTCATTAATTATTTTTTGATTTTCTGAATTCTCATAATCGATTAGGTTAACCACAAATATTCAATTATTTTAATTTCTTTTATTTTTTTATTTTGTTTGAACTATCAACTTAATAATATTCATTTATATTATATATTCTCTACATTATTTATTATAAAATATTATAAACACTATTTTGCTTGAAATTTTTTCTTCTTTCTATAGTTTTTACATTAAATATTTCTAATCTATATATTCAACTACTATATTTTAAAAAATATATATATTTTATGTTTTAACTAATATAAACTTTATTTCGGCTATTTATGGTATTTATTAATTTTTTTTAATTATATTAAGAATATAATATTATATTATCTCTTTTATTTTATTCTTTAATATAATATATTATAAACTAAATTTCCTATTATTTTTCTCTTTTTTCACTAACTTTTACAATTTTTCAAAGTGTATATATATATATTCTATATATATATATTCCTTTCGAATCTTAACCTAGTACTAAATTTTTTTTCAATTAAACCACTATTTAGATTAAATTAACTTTTCCTATTATCCTTAAATTTCTAATTTACATTAAATTTATTTTCTTCCATAATTAAACTTTTTATTAAAAATATACTATTATCTTATCTATTTCATTTCATTCTTTTATATAATATATTATAAAAGAATTTTCCTATTCATTTATTCTTTTATATAAAATTTTATATTTTTAATAAATTTCATCATTTATCAAAATATTATACTATTATTGATATATATATATATATATATATATATATATATATATATATATATATATATTGTTAAAAATATTTCCTTTAATTTTTAAGATTATCTATAAACTAGTTAAAAATTATAAAAATTAAATATATATTATTCAAAAAAATTCATTTCAAAATATTAATAATAAATCACTCATTTTTCTTCTAATATATGACAATATCACCTAACATTTGTAAAATATTACTCAACAACTACGTATAAATGCATGCATATTTAAACAAATATAAACACTCAAATATTTAAATATAATATATATTTATTTCCTTAAAAAACTAAAATACGTACCAGGGATACAAGCACAACAAAATTTCTTGGTCCACCGAACACCTCCACCACCTGCTTCAACAAGCAGTTCCGCGAGAAGGAAGAAGCAGCTTGGACATGGGAGAAGAAAGGGAGTAAAAGAGAGGGACGAATGAGAGAGACGAGAGAGGCAGTTGGTGGTGTTTAAATGTGTCACGACCCAACTTATGGGCCGGACCGGCACTAGGACCTGGGCTAGCCTAAAGCCCCCGAGGCCTGTAGTAAGCCTAACTATTCATTAATTCAACCCTAAGGCCCATTTGGGCCCAATATCAAGAAACCAACCGGACAGAGTCCGGCCATAAAGTGGACCTTTCAACGGGGAGTTTTTGACTCACCCGACCTGTAAACATAATATATCATCAATTGGGGAGCTCAGCTCACCCTCCACATACTCATATCCACATAAAGATAAATGGGAGCTTAGCTCCCTCATTTAGTCCATCAAACATGCAGATAATAATTTTACAGGTCCACAATAAGAACTTATATTACAAGCCCAATTTAAATGAAGGTTTCTAACACATGCGGAAATTCTAGAAATTTATAGAATTACACAAACATAAATAAACGACCTGCGAGGGAGAAAAACAGGTTAACCTCAAAAATATCCTCCTGTGGCTTGGAAAAAAAATATTGAACAGGAGTGAGCGTTCGACTCAGAGAGTAAAATATCAATTTTAACCATAATCTCTATAACTATCTAAAACTAATGCATTCTGTAGAGTGAAATGCAACATCAGCAATATTATCACATCATAACAGCAAAAAGGTAATTTGGAGCACTCACACACCCAGTAATATCAATCATAATATATGGGAGCTGATCCCCTATACAGCTCTCTTAAATCCAACCTGGTGCCAGCGAAGAACTCAAGCCAGACTTTCGCTTAATAAACCAAATCGGGGCTCCCAGCGAAGAACTCAAGCCGTGACTATCCCGAAGGATAGGGTTCCAGCGAAGATCTCAAGCCGTGACTACCCGTCCTATCCATAGTCCACACCACATCACACGCACGCCAACGCACGCACACTGCTCCAAATTACCCCAACAACATCCACGGCACTTTAACAGTTATGAATGCAACATAAGTCGTGCCTAGAGTTTAACTACATAAACATATGCATATAAGTGATGCATGGGCATGCTTGAACATATAATAATATCGAAATTACAATTAAAATTAATATTTTACTCACAGACTTGACAACGGTCACTGTGGCGGCTGGGCAGAGGAAGAAGGCTGTCCCGGATCACCTGATAATTACATTACAATTATTTAACACAATTGACTCAATATAAATCATGAAAAGACCAAATACGTCCTAAGTCGTACCGAAAATCCGGCAGAGTCTCCCCTATACCTAGGACCTACCCAACCTGCAAAATGGCTCAAAACACACTTCTATATTCACAAACCATATATCCACAACTCAATCACATCACACAGCCCCTCCCGGGCCCATCAAATCAGTCATCCATCAAAATAGGTAAAATTTCAATTTAGTCCTTATAATTGATCATTTTTGCAAAAACTGCTCAAATAAGCTCTAAAAATTCTAAAACTTTGCCCCACGGTCCTTAGTAATATTACTAGGCTATTGCAAAAAGAATCATAATTTTCTGAGCTACCACGAATATTTTATGAATTTTTAATCCAATTTAAGCACTAGAAAATTGCGAAAAAGTAAGGTTCGGGTTTACCTTTGCCGATTTCGACTTCTGGAACGCGCTCGGGATGTCTGACAATGGGGGGGGGGGGGTAGCCAAAACCTCGGTCCAATTCAGAGACTTTTCCAGAACAGTGCATTCGCCGGAAATTCACGCATCTTGGCCAAGCCGAATTTCTGCGAATTGAGGATACCTACACGAAGCCCACAATACGGGGGTTAGTACATAAATTTTTTGGAATTTTCTAAACTCATTTAATGCTCGGAAAAATACTGCGAAGTTTCGTGGAACCCACCGAAAAACGGTGTCGAAAAATTTTGAAATTTATATCCCCGCGAAGCTCTCGACGAGTGGAGCGCTCTGGTACTCTCGGTTTTCTCGTGGGGTTTACGGTTTGCGAGAAATCTAGCCCAAAAGTCAAAATGGGCTAAAACTTCCCGGGCAAAAATTGGACAAACCGCTCAATGGATTTCGGTGTTCTTGGTGTCTATCGAAAGCTCTCGTCAAGTAGATGAGTTTAGACACAAGACTCGGTCCGATTGGTGGCTGGATCTGCCGGATTTCGGCCGGGAAGACGAAGAGTGGCGCGCGCGCTGCGCGTCGCTTCTGGAGCCGTTTTCCGGCGTTCCAAGCGGCGGCCGGCCGTGGGGGAGGGGTGAGGCGGCGCGCCAGCGAGCTTGGGTGGCAGGGGAGGTAGCGGCGCGGCAAGGGGAGGAGGGAGGAGAGAGAAAAAGAGAGAAGAAGGGAGAGGGGTCGGACGTGCGCGGGGAGGAGGAAGAAAAAGAAGAAGACCGGTCCGATTCGACAGGTCCGATCCGGTCCGGTTCGATTCAGGATACAAAATTTTGAATTTTTACTCTGCCTCGGGACTGAAAACGAGGTCCAAAAATTTTAAAAAAATTTCAGAAAACTCAGAAAAATTCGTAGACTCCAAATATATTTTTAGTTTTGCCACGTGGTTTTTAAATTAATTTTTAAAAATCATCAAAGTTTATATTTTCGAAAAATCGAACCCGATTTTTAAAATCCGAAAAATCCCAAATAATTTCTTAAAATTTAAATAAAATTAAAATACCAATAGTACTCATAAAATAATAAATTTAAAATTTTTGGGGTGTTACAAAATGGGGATTGAGTGGGAGCTTGGGACGCTAGTTTGAGAAGTGTCCTCTGTTCATTCTGCCTTGACGGGACGCGACGGGATGCCACGGGCACGCGACGCAGGCGACGGGGCTGCATGAGCGGGCTGCTGCAGAGAATCTCTGCTGCACGCTGTCATCGATAGCGTCCCGCATTTGGATGCTTGTATTAGTGGCGTCTTGCATTTGCTGCTGGACGCTTGTATTACTGGCGTCCCGCTGCTGGACGCTTCTGTCGCTAGAGTCCCGCTGCTGCTGCACGCTTCTTTGACTAGTGTCCGAGCTTCGTGGCTCTCTGCACGCTATCGTTGATAGCGTTCCACTCCAAAACGCTATCTTGACTAGCGTCTCTAATTTCTCCCCACCCCGTTTCGATAAAATTTGGATTATCGACCCTTTTTCCGTATTTTCGTTCTCACGGCACACTTCTACGGTAATTAACCCTCAAACAAGACGTAACCTCCCGCCCTAGGTAAGCCATCTGTGCAGCAGCAAACCCAGAGCCAAAAGCCAAAACTACAAGAAGTTGAAGTCTTAACTGACTTGAGACGCATGCAACCAAGACATGACAAGAAGGCGAAGCGGAATCAAAACGCAGGATTCCTTCATCTCACCAATCAACATTGGAATCAAGAAGAGACCACAACTTTACATAACATACATGAGTAACAGTATTCCATACAGAAATGCAACACTGACAAGAATGGTAAAGTTGAAAACTTGAATCCATATTGAGCTTTAGATGTTACTCTAATTTAAATCATCAGGATAGTGGTTCAAATGGAAATAAATAGGAGGCGTGATGGAACCTCGTCTATTATCTCCAGGCATAACCTCCTATGGCGAGCGATTTGTACGGTAATCGAAAGGCCTAGGTCCAACGGGGCCTCGTCGGCTATGATCAAAGCGAAACTCTACAGGTTGAAGGCACCCAGGCCTAACCTCATAGGGTGACGTATCTACATAGTGAGTAGGAATTTGAATACCCTCTTCAAAGACACGATCGATCCCAACCTTTTTAACACCAACAGCAAATGATCCTATCACTCTAACTTCCACCTCATCCCCTCCTTGCAATTGATCCCCAAATTTCCAGTGGCTTAACCATGTCATATTCACGCCCGTTTCCGGCTTTGCAAAGAATGCTGGCCTGTAAAACCACCTAATGCCCTTGGTAATGTTGGTGATAATGGCCACAAATGAAAAGGATCCATCAATTTTGTCTTTGACGAAGGGATGAAAAGAATCTATTTTAGATGAATCAAATGCATAAACAACGCACAAGTTCAGGCCAGTCAGCCTCTGATTTCGCTGAACACGAGGCATGCTGAATTTAAGCAACTGCAATTCAGTTTGATACCAGAACCAGCTTGGAATCTCACTCCCAGGTAAAAAAAAGCTGATTATGCCGCATTCATGCAATACTGGCATCTGTTCCATAATCCACATAATTGATTTTGAAGTGGGTGTCCAAAAAATGAACATTGGAACTAGAGGGAGAAAAAAATTTGAGAAGCAATTAGAACAGAGTGAGAGAGGACCTGGAATTTTTCTGTAAGCATTGATTGTGTTCGACAATTGATCATTTCCACTTCAAAGCTGTTTGCCAAGGCTTTCAAACTGAATATGTGAAAAACATCCATTATTATTTTGTCAATATCTGTCATTTTTTGCAACTTGTACAATCCCTCAATCTCCGATAAATTTGCACAACCATTAATTCCCACATGCTCCTTTTTTGTCCACAATTCCCCTCTAAGTTTTTCTAGCGACTTACAACCTACCAAATTCAATCCCCTTAAACCTTGTGGAAGTTCTGGAAGAAATTGGAGCCTCCGACACCTGTCTAATGAAAGGAATTCAAGCCAAGCGAGGCTGACAATGCTTTGCGGCAAGGTTTGAATTGGATTACCACTTAGCTTTAACATCACTAAGGAGCATAGGAGGCTAATATCACCGGGAATAACATCATCTGATAGATTGCAGTCTTTAAGCCTTAAAACAGTCAAAAAGTGAGGTAAAATAGCCAAGGAAAATCTTGGGCTTCTTTCTGAAATAGAGCTGCCTTGATTTATGGCAGTTCCAGAAGCATCAAACACCCTCAAAGAGTCCAATTCCACTAGTTCTTCAGGTATCTCATTGAGCTCTGAGCAACCAGACAAAAGTAGTTCTTCAAGTGACCTCATCCTAGCAATCTCCCTAGGAAGCTTCTTGAGTTTTTTTGCAGTCCTTTAGATTTAACAGAATAACTTTCTCTAGGAATCCAATGGATTTGTCAATCTCAACCAAGTTTATGCAATCTTTAAGTATCAACAGCTCAAGATTAGGGAGTTTGCTACAGTCAGGGAATGCGACAAGTAAATGCGAATGACTGAGGTTAAGGATCTTCAAGTTAGGAAGAAACTGAACAAGAAACAAATAATGAAATGAGCTTCTATATCGCAGCAAGAATTATCAAAGAGAGAGAGAGAGAGAGAGAGAGAGAGAGAGAGAGAGAGAAAGGGAATTGAATTGTACCTTGGGACCCTTCCAAATATATTCTAGACTACTTTTTCTCAGGTCAAGAACTACTAGTTCCTCCAGGGTAAAAGCATTTGGTATAAATTTCAAAGGGAATCCATGCCAACTCAACCATATTAAACTTGTTGGAAAATTCTTATATCCTCCTCCGTTAAGCTTTGCATTTGAAAAGGATGCACGACGCCATAACCACCTTAAAGCTCCTGCAAGTTTCTTATGGCCTCTCTTAAGTTTTACTTGTTGAGGTAAAGCAATTTCAAGCTGCTCAATTTTGTAAATCCTTCAATTCCAGAGTTCTCCTCAGTTGTTGGGGTTATGCTCAATAGTTGTTTGTCGAGGATAAGGCTTCTAACTCTGTCTGTATCCTACATTGGGAGAAAAAAGGAAGGAAAGAAAAAAAAAAAAGCATATGCATCAGAAAAGAAAACAAAAGAATGATAAGACAGTTGCATATAAGGATAATACAACATGTAAGCATATGCATAAAGATTATGTATGTTTCTTACTATGTTTTCCCTTAATACTTTCAATGCATCCTCGGAATTCCAAATTCTCCTGCGCGTTTTACCCTTGGTATATTTTCGCTGGGCAATCTTCCTTCCCATATCTCTAAGCAATTGATGCATCGTCAATTTGTTGTCTTCATTGACTGTTATAAGGTGCCGATCAATGAGAGTTTGAATTCCAAGTGCTCTGTAAAGTTCACAGTCTTCTACTACTTTATCTACATGATATTTCTTCTTCCCAATGTAGAAGCAAGCCATGTCAAGAAACAAAATTTTGTCACGGGGATTTATAGCTTATTTTAAGAGTTCTCTCCAATTCTTCTTCACCTTCAATTTTTTCTGCTGCGTCTAATTTTCTATTCAATTCATCCATAGACAAGCCAGAATCGCCAGATAGAGAAGAACCTAGAATTTCAAGAGCTAATGGAAGCGCATCGCAATGACCCACTACATACCTAGAGTTCTCCATATCAACTGAAGTAGGATATTCTTGTTCAAATGCCTGCAAACTGAAGAGCTGGAGTGATTCATTCTCATCTAGAGGCTCAATAATAAACTCCTTATAGATTTCATGAGGACTCAACAGCAACTGTTGTCTGGTTGTTATGATGATTTTACTTCCTTTGCTATGAAGACTATCCCACTCCCCAATAAATGCAACGAGTAGCTCATTGTCATCTACATCATCAAGGACTACCAGAACTCTTCTGTGCTTTATAGCTTTTCTGATCATGGCAGTTCCTTCATCTTTATTATATATCTCCTCCACCTTTTCCTTAAGAATATCTGAAAGAAGTTTCCTTTGCAACTTGACCAAACCCTTATTATCTTGCTTTGCTTTTCTTCTTACCTCTCCAAGAAAGCTGAAACTATCAAACTTTTCATAGTGAAGTTTAAAAGCAATCTTGGCAAGAGTTGTCTTCCCAACTCCACCAATCCCACAGATCATTCCAACGCCAACATCAACGGACTCATCTTTGAGCCATGAATTAATGCCTTGTAGCCGAGAGTCTATTCCAACTAAAAACGCAGACACAAGCAATACTATACGGTTCGGTATCTCGCTAACCATTTTAACAATATCACATATGAATTCTGCCTGATGCCTGTTCAGATTGAGAGGATCATGTTTAGAGCTAATTTACATCTATATAAATACCATAAAGCTAAACTATGGAATAAGGCCTCACAATATGACAAGTGTGTCTATAAAGATTACGGCAACAATATATGAATTCTTGCTGCAAAATTATGACAATAAATATTATAATAAAATTATGGTTATAGTAAAAAAAAAAAAAGATTATTGACAACAATAATTATTGCTGCAAAAAATTTGTTTATGATAACAATAATTGTTATCACATCTTTTTTATATATTATTAGTAGCAATTGCTAATAAATATTACAATAAAATTATGGTTATAGTGAAAAAAAAAATTACTGATAACAATAATTATTATTGCAAAAAAATTTGTTAATGATAACAATAGTTGTTATCACATCTTTTTTATATATCATTTATGTTAACTTTTTAACAAGAAAATTAATGTTATAAAATTTTTTTACTAATTCTAATATTTATTGTAGTGCCGTTGCTTATTTTACCCCACTTGACATTATAATATAAGAGTCAAATCATATCCTTCAACCTTTATTTTTTGTGCCATTTAATAATAATAATAATAATAATAATAATAATAATAATAATAATAATAATAATATATACAATTTCATGATAATTAATATGTATGATTGCTTTTATTAATACCACTAATTAATATGTAATTTTTTAGTTTCTTAATGCTTAACATAAAAATTTAAATAATATATATTTATATTTATAAATTAAAATTGTAAAGAAAATTCTTAAATTTATAACCAATAAATATAAATAATTATAAATATAATAAAATAATTAAGTGATTATCCATAATTTTAATGTCTTATTTCTATTTTTTTAGGTATATTTTTATAAAGCTGGCTGTGATATAGGGCCACACAATATTGCCAAGTGGTTACTTATTTTTACCCACTCGGCATTATGATATTTAGAGCCTAAACACATTCTTCAATATCTATTTTTTTATTCCATTTAAATTAAATAAAATTCATTACTAATAATAATCATATTAATAATAATAATAAATAAACATTTTATCATTAATAATAATTAATATATATATATTAATTAAAATTTATTAGTATTATTAATGTCACTAATTAATACATGACTTTTTAGAAGTTTCTTAACACTTAATATAAAAATTTAAATAATATATATCTATATTATGAATTATAATTGCAAAAAATTCTTTAATTTAGAATTATTAAGCATAAATAATTTAAAATAATATCAAATAACTAAGTGATTGTCCACAATTTTAATAAATCTTATTATATTTTGATCATTAATTGATAATAACTAATATGTATATATATTAAATAAAATTTATTAATCTTAATAAATTTATGGTCATAATATTATTATTATTAATAATTAATTAATTAATGTAAATTTTCGATTTCTTATTCTTAACATAACATCTATATAAATATTATAAAACTAAATTTTGAAATAAGGCCACAATATAAAACTAAGCCATGAAATATGGTTAAATTGTAGACACATAGGAAAATGAAATGGCTAATGACAAATGAAGTGAAAAATAATTAGTAAATATAATAATGTCATATAAAAATTCACAGTTACAAGCATATGATTATGAATAAATACACACAAAATATGACTATTTAAAAAATAATTCCATTGAACTTTAATGGTAGAAAAATGCATATATAAATCTAAAATCATTACAAACCTCCAGCATCAAATCTTCAAGTTATAGTCGATTTATTTTGAAAATGATAAACAAGATTTCTATAAATATCTATAAGATATGTTCTTAAAATTTAATAATTTTATATTTTCTAATTTTTAAATATTATAATATCCTCATTATTTATTCTACTAATAATTAAAAATAAAAATATTGATTTCTGTGTCAGCTCAAATCAGGTCAATTTAAGTTATAGTTGATTCAAGTTACCTATAATATAAAAATTGAATTAATTTAGCACTTGTTAATAACTTTAAGCAAGATTTTCAAAAAAAGTTTGATAAATATAAAGGGTTAAGAATTTAAGATTCAATTAAGAAATCAATATATTATTAAATATTTTCTTTGTTTATAAGAAAAAAAAAAGTTACATTTGATTTTTTTTATTTTGTTTAAAATTATCTGTTACATTTAAATAAATCAAAGAGAATTATTTTTTTTTTAATTTTGTCTTTTATCTCTATAAAATATAATAAAGATTTATACAATTTTCTAAAACTAATATCATCATCTCATTCTTAATTAAACCAAGTGTTTGTCACATTGATATTTATTTTTTTATATTTTCAAGAAAGGGTAATTAAGTAAATTATTAATATTTTTTTAATGAAAATAAAGTTATTCAATCATTTTCTTAATTATCATAAAAATTTTAAATGTGACTGTTATTTGTAGACGAAAGTAGTAAATGTAAACTATATTACAAAATTAACAATTTTTTTAGAAAATTATAAGAATATATAATACAAATTAGTAGTTTGATATATTATATAAATAATAAATAAAATAATTTTAGTTAAATTTAAATATATAATTTTTTTTAAATAATGTAAATTTAATTAAAATTGAAATTTTAATTAATAATATTTTATATATAAAAAATTTAGATTAAAATTTTGTAATAATATAATTATCCATTTCAATATATATATATATATATATATATATATATATATATATATATATATATATATGAAACAAACTTGTTTGATAAAATTGTTGATTAGTAAATGCTAATTACTCAAAATCCTAACAATATGCATGCAGTCAAATCAAACCCTATTTTTTTGTATTTTCAAATCTAGATAACTTATATTAGATATTAATCTCTTTTAGAATGACTAATCTCTGTAAAATACTAAAAAAAATAATTATAGTCTTTCTGAAATTTAATTTTAATAATTTTTCTATCCTTTTAAACCAATTTTAGCAGTGATAATTTCTCCGTGTTGAACTAAATCATAAAAAATTTGATCTTGATTTTTTGTTTTTAAATTTGATAACTATGTATTTTGATTTTATGTTTTAAAAAATTTGAATGAAATAATTATAATTTAAATTTTGAAAATTTTATTTTTTGAATAATTATTTTTTAATTATGATTTAATCTTTAAATTTTATTATAAAATATTAACAATGATATATGTATATATAGAAATTAAAATTGTTAATTTTGAATTAATAGTAAAGTATTAATCAAATTATAATATTTATCTTTTATTTATTTTAGGAATATTTATCTTTTAGTTTTGAGAAAGCCCAAGCTCTACTTAGGGCCTGTTTGGATTAACTGTTGAATATAGCTGATAGCTGTTAGCTGATAGCTGTTAACTGATAGCTGATGATAGCTGTTTTATATTAAGTGTTTGATAAAATTATATTTAGCTGTTGCTATTAATATGTGAAATGACTAATAAGGGTATATATCATATAATTTATTTTATTATTTAAATAAATATAAAATTATAAATTTATTACATTATATTATTTATTTTATTATTAAATTAAATATATAATTATTAAATTAATATATTCTATTATTTAAATAAATATATAATTATTAATCTTTTATATTATATCATTTATTTTATTATTGAAATAAGAAAATAATTATTTTTTAAGATAATTAAATAATTTTAAAAATATAGATAAAATAATAAAATAATTATTATTGTTAATAGAAAAATTTATAATTAATTTTAAGTTTTTGGATATAAATAAATATTTTATATTTTATGTTATTAATAAAAAATATTTTAACAAAGTTGAAATAAATTAATTAAAATATTAAAATTACAAATAAAAAAATAAAAATATTAATAATATTAATTTTCAAGTTAAATAAAAAAAGGGATAATATGGTCAAAATAAAAAATAAAGCCAGATCAGCTATCAGCTGATGAGAAACAGCTCTAAAAATAGAGCTGATACAAACTGCAGCTGATGATATATCAGCTGCCCATCAGCTATCAGCTCTATTTTTTTAAACTTACCAAACACCACAATTTACCTGTTTGGGTGCCTATCAGCTATCAACTGCACCACTCAACAGGTAAACCAAACACCCCCTTAATAATATCTGCAACTGCGAGAAGAGAAAGGAACCTTTAGTGAGAGAGAGAGAGAATCATGTACCCGTTTTCTAAAACCTTCCCAGCAATTTCTGTAACTTCTGCGAGAGCTTCTTTCCATTCCTCCACTTTATCTTTCGTGATTTGTTGTCGGTGCCTATGGAATGCTACAGCGAAACTCCCAGTCTGCTTAGCGACTTCAGATGTCGCCACATCATAAAAGATGGGGATTACAGTATGTCTGTTACTTCTTCTATGTTCCATGATCATCACTAGCTCATCCAAACACCGGATCGAAGAAGCATAGTCCTTTGACAGAACAATTAAAGACACTTTTGATTCCTCAATTGCGTTTATAATCTCTCGATTAATCTGAATTCTTTCGTCATCTCTAAATGCTCGAATCCCTGACCACTTCAATGATTCGTAGAGGTGATCGGTAAAATTCCTACCGGTATCAATGCCTCTGAAACTCAAGAATACTTGATAATTTTCTTGAGAATTTGAAGAAGAGGCAGCGGAGGAGGAAGAAGAGGATGGGGCTGGTAGGGCACCTAGAGCAGCCATATAGGAAAGCTAGACTGTCATCTGAGAAGCTTAATTTGGGAAGATGAGACATATGAGGGACAATTTATAGAGCAACATCAGAGCTTGCCCAATCATTTCAATTCAGATAGCCCCAAAAGATTGTTTAACTTTTTATGGGATAGTGATACCTTAACCTTTGCCTCTAATTAATATCAATTTAGTTGACAATCCTGGTTCATGACTCACCCTAATCGTTGGTGAAGGTGTACAGCGAAAATGTTGAAGTTTGACAAAATTCATAAACAATTTGTTCTAAAATTTTATTTTTGTTAATAATTTAATTCTCACATATCATTTTTGTAATAAATTATTTTTCTTATTTCACTAATTGTGGAGACTATTTGTTAATAAAAGTAATCTTGTGGGGACACAATTATTAATGAAAATAAAATTTAAGTACTAAATTATTATTAAATTTATATAAAAATTAATTTTTGAGTTTTGTAAAGATCTTAGAAATTTAATAGTAATTTACTCTAAAATTTATAAATTTAAAAATATTTAATTTAAAAATAATTATTTTAATAATTTCTTATTAATAAAATTTAAAAATGATTAAAAAAATTATGAAAAATATCATGTAATTTTATGAAATTTTTAAGCAAGGTATTGAGGTTAAGTATGTAATAAAGTAGTAGAATAAGATTATGCACTGCTAGCAAAGGATGATATTTTGCCAAACGCAGTTTATATTTATTAAAGTGAAAATAAAAAGAATAATTTTAAAAAATCATTATAATGTTTTTTTAATATTTAAAAATTAAGAAAAAAAAAAAAGCAATTGTCGTTTTATGCTTTTTGTGGATTTGTCGATTTGGCCTCATTGCTCATCACCACCCTACCATCCTTGCACCCAATGGTCAAAACCTTAGGCAAATGCGCACGCATCCTCCTTGAATTTCCTTCCTTTTCACTCTGCATCACTAACAACAACAACTTGATCAATCCAATGCTCCTCGTGACCTTCCGCTGCACCTTCCTATCCCTAAACGAATAGCACAAACTCCATAGTGCCACTACTGGATCCATCCTGCCCATATTTCCTAGGCATACCATTCCTCTTCTTGGAAAGCAAAAAATGGGCCTTCGTCTTCTCAAGATATCATTTTCTTAGGAAACAAAACAATTGCATGTGGCATAATAGTTTTAGTTAAAGTTTTGAAAGTGCTTATCGGAGCGTGGGAGTTGCTGTTACAGGTCATGATACATGCTCTTGTTCTTTTTGTTTTTTGTTTTTTATTTATTTATTTTTTTTTTTTTACATTTACTCTTTTATCCATTATTAAATTTGTGATTGTTAAAAGAAAATTTCTGAGCTTATGTATATTGGTGATTTTTTAGGGATTTTATGTTTGAGCTCGACGGGTTAATCTTGACGATTGAAGCAACGGTGAACCTCGACTTTATGTAGACATCATATTTTATCTAGGTCAATAAAAAATATTTTTTTGTAGGCACTATATTTTGTTTGGACCTATAAAAACTTTAAAAAATCAAAAATCAAAAAATTAATTAATTAAAAAAATGCACAAAAAGACACTTTTATTAATTTGGTTTCTATTTTTACTATTACTTTAATTCTAATTTATTTTTCATATTTTGACTTTAGTTTTAGTTTTAATTTTAATTTTCTAGCTTATTTAAGTTTTGTTTTTTTTTTCCTTAATTGAATTCCACTTTCATTTTAATCCTAATTTGTAATTTAATTTTAGTTTCTTAAAAAATAATAATAATAAAAAGTTTTGACCGTCAATTTTATAAAAATTTAATTTCATCCATTAGATTTAGAATTTTGTTTTTAGAAAAACTGAAGAAAAGAGTAAAATTGTCTCAATTGATGTCACTCTTGATTTTCTTTTAAATTTTGTTTCTTCACCTTTAGATTTAGGAGAATAAAACAAAATGGTAAGATTAAATCTTATCCATCAAAATTTATTAGGTTTATTTTTAGCCATTAGATTTAATTAATTAAAATAATTTGTGCCTTTTAATCTCAACCCTTTGTTTTTGTAAGAGCAAATTGAGGCCCTATGATCAAAAAGTTAAAAAAAAAATGTGACTTAGTTAATCCTAGCCCTTCAATATTTTGATAATTAATTTTAAACCATTAAATTAGGAGTTTGTTAAAGAAATAAATACAAATTTTAGCACTATTAAATCTTAGCCCTTATTTTTTAAAAGAGATTAAGTTTTCACCGTTAGATTAAGAATTAGTTAAAGTCAAATTAAAGAAGTAAAAAAAAAAAAAGTACAAAATGATCTCAAACTTGATTGTAAGGACCAATTCTTAACCCTTAAGATCAAAAGAAAATAAAACAAAATAGTCCCTTTTATTGCAAGCCTTTTTTTTTAACCTCCTTAATTTTTGACTATTTGATTTAAGATTTTTAAAAAATAAAAATAAAATTTTGTACTTTTTAATCCGCACCCTCCATTTTTTTTTCCTTTAAATCTCCATTCATGATCCTCAGTACAGAAACTAATGACAACACTCTCCATGAAAACTAGACCCACCTTAGTTTAGAACCATCATCCTAGCTACTTCCACCTGCACACAGCTAAGCTCTTTGCCCATTTTCAGCATTAAGAACTCTCACAACCTTTTTGCCCACTTCACTACTAACTAAACCCACATACCCATTTCTTACTCCCTCAAACACAATAAACCTAGTGCAAGACGCTACACATCATTTCCCCACCTCTGGACATTTGAAGCGCAGCCTTCCTTTGATTGAACAGCAATGATTTTATACCCAAGTTCGATGTCCTCTTCTTAAGACGATTCTCAATTCATCTCTCAATTTCCTCTCAGGATTTCGTTTCCTTATGGCTCAACTTCAACACCCCTCTCTGCTTTTGCTCCATCAACCAATTTCGAGCAAGCATACAGTCTAAACTCATCACTTCTTTTTTTCTTTTTTGAAGTTTGTATCTTGAATTGGGATTGTGTCTTCATACTCAATTTATGATTTAAAAATATTATTTTTGGTGGGTTATGATTGTTAATCACGGTTAATATTCATCTCATTGTGAATCTGTTGCCCAATCCCTTTCAAACAATAGCACTGAACTTATAACACCTTCGTTCTAAACTCATTTGGGTATTCATCACTGTTTTTTAACTGTGATTTTTATCTTATTCAAATTTTATCTGATATTTTTTTTTTGAAAGCTTAGAATGACATATTATTATTTATTGAATTTTGAGTGATGATGGTTGATTATTAAGCTCAAAATTACATCTTAAAATCTGTTTGATTTGATCAACTTCTTAGAAAAATTCAAGGTGTATTCTCTGGGTCAAATGTGGTTAAGTTTGTTGTTGAAAACTGATGGTGAACTCACAATATGATGATTTTTCATTAGCTTTGATAACAACTTGACTGCTGTCCAAGATTGATTTTATGGTTGAAATGGTTTATTTATTTATTTTATTTTGTGTTGGTTTCCTCAGGTAGACTAATCTCTAGTTTTTATTTTTGTCGTTGCAAATTTGGCAGCTCCACATTTCGTTGCCTAGATGTTTGCTCTCTATGTTGGTGGGTATTTTATAATATCTGCTGTATTTGATTTGTTCGTTCTTGACCATTGGAAATGCACCTATCTTTCTACTATCTTTAGATTACCTTTAGTGAATCTAAGTGAAATAGAAAATGCTCCTTTGAAATTTATGTTCATATAGTTTTTTAATTTATTTTTATTTTTTTTTTTAATTTTAACTTGCTTCTTAGTGTTGCTTTGAAAATGTGAAGGTGTCCTCGTTTTCCTGGTGTTTTTGAATTATACAAATGTATAACTTTATATTGCATATGCAAAGTGGTGTTCTCATCAGTTCTGTGTTTTTATGTTATTGAAACATTTTGAAGTTAATTCTTTTTCATACTTTCTTTGAACTATTTAATTTCAACAATTTGACTCACTGTTCCTTAAATTTCTAATAATAATAATAAATTAAATTACTATGAAGTTTAAGTGTTCATTGGTTATCTTCAATGATGAAATTTTGAGTGGTTAAGGTAGTAGTCCTTTAACTATTACTTAAATAAAAAATAAATTTTTTTTGGTTTAACAGTAAATTTTCCTTTTAGAATTAATTTAAAATATACAATTTTTGAAATAAAATCAAAATATATATAATTTTTGGTTTAATGACAAGTGTGTCTTAAACCATTTAAATTTTTTTTTTAAATATTAATTAATTAAAATATAATTTTGATTTGATGACAAGTATGTCTTAAATCATTTGAAAATAATAATAATAATAATAATAATAATAATAATAATAATTTAAATTAGAATATATAATTTTAGGTATAACAGTAAGATTCCTTAAACCATTAAAGATTAAAATACATAATGTTAGGTTTAACAGCAAATTTACCTTAAACCATTTATAAAAATAAAATTAAAATATATAATTTTCGGTTTAACGGTAAGTTTGCCTTAAATTTTTTTTAAAAAAATAATAAAAATAAAAATAAAAAATAAAAAATAAATTTTAAAAAATTTAATTTAAATTCAAAGATATAATTCTAGTTTAATGACAAGTTTGTCTTAAGCCATTTTAAAGAAATTTTAAAAAATTTTAATATAAATTAATATATAATTTTTGATTTAACGACAAGTGTATCTTAAATCATTAAAAAATATATAATTAAATATACTAATATATAATTTTAGATTTAACAACAAGTTTGTCTTAAGCCACTAAAAAATTTAAATAAAAAAATAAAGTATAATTTTAGGTTTAACGGTGAGTTTGCCTTGAACCATTTAAAAAATAAAATTAAAATATATAATTTTGAGTTTAACGGTAAGCTTGTTTTAAATCATATAAATTTGAAATATACAGTTTTGGGTTTAACGGCAGGTTTACTTTAAACCATATGAAATTAAAATGTACAATTTTGGGTTTAACTGTAAGTTTGCCTTAAACCATATAAATTAATATGTAATTTTTTTTTAGTGGAAAGTCTGCCTTAAACTATACAAAAATTAAATTTATATGCAATTTTGATTTAACGACAAATTCAATCATTTTAAAATTAAAATTAAAATAATTGACTATTTTGGTTTAACAGGCAGTTTTCTTTAAATTATATTAAATAGATTAAGATTTGTGGTTTAATAAAAAGTTCCCTTTAAATCATTTCTTTAAATGATAATAAAAAAAATAAAAATTGAATAAAGATAGTGATATATAACTAGGAATAATAAAATTAATTCCCATAAAAACTACGTTCCCCTTCTTATTAAAACTTAACGAGTGTATGAATTAGACGAATAAGTTAGTATATTGTTTTTTTATGCAAGATTGAGGTTATTGAGTATGGCTTTAGGAAATACCTACTTAAATACCGACAAGTTTATAAGTAATATATATATTTATGTTCATTTACTTGCTAATTCAGTCATTAATCACATCTCATATTATTTGTCATATAAGACTCATTTCCTATTGTTGTTTAGATACCAATGATGAGATTAGTGATATGCGATTGAAAGTTTTCACTGTCTATTAAAAATCCCTAGGAACTGATGACACATTTCTCAAACTTAGAGTTCTAATCCCAGTAAGGGCGGAGTTTAATAAAAAGAAATAATATGTTATATGCATGACGTCTATGATATGAACTTAGCACCATTTTAATAAAATTCTATTTTTTCTCTCTTAAAAGCAAAGTGATGTGAAAGCTTTTATAATAAATATAAATTTTTTAATCTATTTTTATCATAGAACTTTCAATAAAATAATCAAATTTATGCATTTTATAATAAGTAATAATATTCTCCATTCAAATAAAATATGATTTCTACTTTTGACAATGTGACAAAAAAAAATTTTGATTTAGTGAAAATTTAAATTGCAAGGAGTTAGTTTGAATGGGTAAGTAATCACTTTAAATATCTAGGCTCGATCCTTCAAGTAGATGGGGATGCGATGTTAGTCATAGGATTAGATGGTTGAAGTGGCCACATGAGTTTATGTGATCGTAAGATTCCCAATAAATTGAAAGGAAAATTTGCTATGTTATATGGTAGTGAGTGTATGCATCTAAGATAAGAGTTACAAAGATGAGAATGTTAAGGTGGATAATGAGAGTATTAGAGAAAAGGTAGGAGTGATGCCAATTGAAGATAAGTTGAGAGAAGTGGTTTGGTCATGCAAGTAGAGCACATTAGGTTAGAAGAAAGAAAAAAAAAAAGACCACCTAAATTGACTTGAGTACAACATGACCTAGAAGCATTATACATTTCTGAGGATTTAACCCAAAATCGTTTAGAGTGGAGAAAGCGAATCCATATAGCAGACCCCAAATTTTTGGGATAAAGGCTTAATTGAGTTGAGTTGAGTTAGTAAAAATTTAAATTGCAAGTCTATTTTCCTATCTACTCTATTATTTTCAAGCAAAATTAATTTCAAGTAAATTTAATTTTTAGCAAAGGACTTAAGGTCCACACTTTATTTTTGTTTGCTTTTAATGCAAAATACAATTTTCTGCAAATGATTCAAGATTTACATTTTAATTACCTTATAGCTTTTGTCTATAAATTTTTTAAATTGCAATCATTTTTTACTAAAATTTGCCTATTGTCAAACTTAGAAGCCTTATTTTTTTAAAAGGACATTCTCTTTATTTTAAAAGTGATAATTTCAAATTAAACATTTATTTTCGTTAAAATTACTTAAAACCCAAATTTTCTCATATATATATATATAGTCAAAATTCACTTTTAGGGCCGCATCATTTGCTTTTATATTTGATTTACCCTAATAGTAAAACATTCATGTGTTTTTACATTTATGCATCTTATCTTTCATAAAATAAATACAAGAAACTAATATCATAATTTAAACTCCATAAAAATTATTGGCATTAAATTATTATGAGCACATTATTAAATCTATCTACTCTATTGAGGGACAATACAGGGTGCCTAATACCTTCTCCTATTCTCCATACGTATACGGGCCCCGAACCCTGAATATCTAAATTAGGAGTGGTAAATAATTTTTCAAATACTTTTTTTAAATGGTTTTCTGTAATTTCTCACAAATTTAAAGTGACGATTCTTCACTTTTCACTTTAGTGAGATTTGTCTGGTAACCCCAAAACCCTCGCAACACTTTATATTCAACTATTATCAAAATTGAACAATACCACTTAAACATTATGTGTTTGCAGCTGAGGCGTACGCCCAAGAAGTTGAATTTATTAAGAAATACATTATGGAAAAAAAAAATCAATCTAAAATATAAATATGTAAATTTCATCATACATATGCCTTAAATTTACTGTATATCAGGTTGGTAAGATCATAATCAAGAATCATTAAGAGTCACTACTTTTTTCCGAGAATCCTCTGGATTTTACCATCATCAATGTCTTCAGGTTTCTTTAAAGCTTTTCTCCACATATCTACAGGTAGGCCAGATAGAGAAGCAGCGAAAACCTCAAGAGCTAATGGAAGCCCACCACAATAATTCACTACTCTCTTGGACTCCTCTAAATAATCTTCATCAGTATCCTTTTGTCTAAAGGCATGCCACCTGAAGAGCTGAAGCGATTCGTTTTCATTTAGAAGCTCAACTTTAAACTTCACAGATGATTTATATGAACTCAACAACTCTTCATTTCTAGTTGTTATGATGATTTTGCTTCCTTTGCTAAGCCAGTCCCATTTTCCTATGATAGTAGTAATTTGTTTATTGTACTCCACATCATCAAGAACTATAAGAACTTTTTTTCCAAGCAGAGCATTGTTGATGCTCTTAATTCCTTTATCTGTATCGTCTACTTCCTCTGTGTTTTCCTTCAGAATATCTGAAAGAAGTTGCCTTTGCAATTCCTCCAAAACATCAGGCAGCTTTTTTCTAACATCTCCAAGAAAGCTGCAACTGTGAAACCTGTCATAGTTTAGGTTAAAAGCAATTTTGGCAAGAGTTGTTTTGCCAACTCCACCAGTTCCATAGATTATTCCAATGCCAACAGAATTCGACTCATCTTGTAGCCACAAATTAATTTCTCTGAAACGAGAATCTATTCCAACAACATAGGAAGGCACATGCAATATTTCAGAGGGTATTATCTCTTTTACCTTTCTGACAATTTCTTTAATGAATTCTGCCTCATACCTGTAAATTCAGATCAAGATGACGAATAATTACTCGAACAAGCTAATCAACTTATTGGAATTAAACATATCATTTTAAAACCAATCAACTTTGATTTGGTGATAATAAAGTCATCTCTAGAATTATAAAATGCACCCCAATCCGAGTACACTGGATGAATATATTACCTGTTTTCTAAAGCCATCCTTTCAAGTGCAGGATTTGCAACTTCTCTAAGGGCTTCCTTCCATTTCTCAACGCTGGCTGTCTCATCCTTCTGCTGGTGCCTTACAAATGCTTGAGCAAAACTCCCAGTTTGTTCAGAGACTTCTGATGGATCCACATCATAAAATATGGGTATAACAACGTGTCCTCCATCACTTTTTGCAAGTTCCATGATCTTCAAGAGCTCATCCAGGCAACAGTTTGAAGAAGCATAGTCTTTTGAGAGGAAAATTAAGTATATCTTTGACCCCTTTATTGCCTTTTCAATCTCTGGCACAATTTCTCCTCCTCTCTCGATCCCTTTATCATCTCTAAAGGTTCGAATCTTTGATCTCCTCAACGCCGTATATCGGTAAAATTCTTACGGCTGTCCTCACCCCGGAAACTCAAGAACACATCATAATAATAAGTATGTTGAGAATTTGAAGCGGAGGAGGCAGCTTCCAGTGCTCCTCGGGCAGCCATATTGGAAAAGTTCAACTCTTTTTAATTAAAAGATCAATTATTAAGGAACTGAAAATTGATCACTACAGAATATGTAGAATGTTGGAAAAACAGAAGAAGTCTGAAAAGAAGGCTACTTGAAAATGAGGACCTGTGGACATCAAATAAAACCCTTCAATATATAAATGAGTTTTTAGTTAAATATATTAAAATAACAAAACAATTTTTTTTTAACAACATCTAAAATAATAAATATGATGTATGCACATTTTATTTCAATAAGTAAATTACTTGAAAAAATATTATTATTTCTGAAAAATTCTTATCAAATTCTTGGAACTCGAGATTCTAACAAATTTTTTTGGTGAGTCATTTAAAATTAATTTATTGACTATACAAGATTTTAAGTTATATTAGTATTAGTTTGATGCCTTCTTTGTCATACCCTTCATTAAAATGTTGGAGAAGTCATGGAGGTTGGAGTCCTCTTCAAGGGATAATATCAAGAATGTTCATTGATAGAGCAGTTTAATGAGAGATCTTCAATCGAATTTATATTGATATACCAATTTCATTTGAAATCTTGAAATTGAAATAAGTTTGGCAACTCATTCATACTAATTTCCTTTTTTAAATATATTTAAATTTATTTTTATTATGAATTTAAAATATAAATATGTGAATATTATTTATTTTATAATAAACTAAATCTAAGTAAATTTTTACTCCTCTCTCATTATATACCATATGACAACTTCTATAAATAGACTCAATAAAATGCTAAATAGAACAAGAACAAAAATTTGAAGATACCAATTTTATTAGATCTAACTATTAGAATTTTTTTTTTTTCAATTCTTTTGAAAAATTCAGTTTCTAAGCTGACTGGTTTCAGTCTGATTCTATTTCAAGATTAAATCAAGCTGATTTCATTTTTGAACCAGTCTTTCATCGGATATAGAGTCAAATTAATATTTAGAAGAAAGATCAAAATAGGATAATTAACAACCATTATTAGGAATTCTTAGTAGCCGAACGTGAAGTGTGATGCATGAACATCTCAATAGATTGTCTGACTTAATAATTTACATAGTAATTTTTTAAAATCATTATTTATTTGAGAATTGTTTATTTAAAATTATTTAGTTCACCACTGAAAGTGACATCTTAATCATTTCCTCATTTTAATATCAATTTTATTGATTATCCAATTAGAAAGAATTGAGAGAGTGGAAACATGAATTTGAATTTATTAGGTGAACAATATATTTCAATTATTGAATCAATATAAGTTAAGCACTTTAATTATTATTATTTTTTTACAGTGGAAAGTTTATTGAATTTAATAAGTTATATATTGAGATTTGAATTTTTTTAGAAATTGGAAATAAATACGGAGTTGGTCATGCTGCTATCTGGGGATTAGGGTGGCGATGGCAAAGAAGATCGTGGTACATGGGCAAATTAATATATATATATATAAATTAAAAATATTAAATTTATTTTTCCTAGAATAAAAGAACAGAATTTGGAAGAAATTAATATAATTAGCCCTCAAACTCATGACTTTCACCACGTTCAGGAGACACTTTACCCTTGAGTTATATCTCTCCTCAAATAATATTATTTTTATCATTTTAATTTTTAAATAATATTCTCTTCATTTATATTTTTATGATATATTTATTATTTCATTCCATTATATTTAAATTAATAATTAAATTAATTATAATATATAAATTTTCGTAAAAAATATTACCTAATGAAAGAAATGATAATTTCTAATTATTCTATAAAATATTTAAATTAATAAATATTTTCATTTATAAAAATTGACAATAATTTTTTAAAAAATTAAATTAATATTCATATATAAATAAAATAATAATAAATCTTAAATTAATATAATTATTGTAAATATAATTTTCTCTCTCTATAAACAAATGTCAAATAATTATTGTCCATAATTTATAACGATTTTTTATTTTTAAATTAAATGGTAATTATATATATATATATATATATATATATATATATATAATGTCTAAACTCATTTCAAAAACTCTTTTAAAATAAAATCTAATTGCATATAACAGTAAAAAATAAAATAAAATAAAAATAATATATAGGTTATTTAACGTAACATATAGTTTCAAATAAGTAAAATTCTAATTACTTTATAATTTACATTAATTAATAATTATTGTTTAATTTTAAGAAAAATTTTGAATTAATTATATACCAATAAAAAATTAATGAAAGTCGTTATTTACTTTATATATATATATATATATATATATATATATACCTTGATTTTTAAATATTATCATATTTATTTGCAATAAATATAACAACGTGCAAAACACATTGAATTGAATGCATCTTTGAGATTCTAAAGTCTACTCCGTTTCCCAGGCTCCTCAGGTGACTCTTGACAAACAATTTCTCTTCCCATGTCTCTAGCTAATCGATGAATCATCAGCTTGTTTCCCTCATCAATTGTTACAAGACATCTACGAATGAGATTGTTAATTCCAACTACTGAATAGAATTTACAGCCATCTAATATGCTAACTATATAATCTTTGTCCAGTCCAGTGACGAAATTAATAAGCTATGTAAGGAATAAATTATTATAATGATCATCTTGTAGAGTTATTATAAGATGGACCAGTTTGGAATCCTAAGCTGGTAAGAGTTAGAGATAGATCAAAGCCTTGTTTGAGTGGAATTCCTATTATAAACTAATTCTTATTAATTTATATTATTTAAAAAAATTAAATAATATAAATTAAAATTTTAATTTTTAAAATTATTCTTATATAATTTTCGATGTAAATCTAAGAATAAAATTATTAAATATAAATCTATTATATTTTTATAATTAGTAACTGTTTATTTACTAATTTTTAGTAAACAGGACTCCCAATAATGTTAAACTACTTCAACAAATCATATTAAATGTTTTTAACCGATAGGTAAATTAACTTTAAAAAAATTATTATTCCTGGAAAATCTCATCAAATTTTTGGGATTCGAGATTCTAATTAATTAACTTATTTGGTGAGTCATTTAAAATTAATTTATTGGCTATAAAAGATGTCAAGTTATAGTAATATTAATTCGATGCCTTCTTAGTCATACTTTTCATTAGAATCTTAGAGAACTCAATCTTTTTTTTTTTTTAATTATATTCAAATTTAAAATATAAATACATAAATTTTACTTATTTTATTATCAAGATCCACTATATTTGTTTGAGCAAGAATTTCTTTTCTATTTAAATGAATTATTTCATTGATATACCTTTTGACCATCTCCTATTAATAGACTTAATTCTGTAGAAAAATTGAAAGATAAAAAGAAAAAAAAAATTAACGTGAATATAAAACATGCCATAAATTTTATATTAAGAAGATACGTAATTTTGTTTAAGAAGAAAATTCTTATACTTCTTAAGTTTCTTCTTAAAATTTTACATATATATCAGCCAAAGTGATATATTACTATTTTATTAGGATTTTATTAATTATGATTTATTAAAATATATTGCCTAATTTAATTTTTATTAGACATTTAAAATAAAATAAAAATAATTTTTTTATTATCATAATACTAAATTATCAAGTTCAAAAAAAATATAAATTACCATATTCTCCCTCCAATTTTATATATTATAGATATAGATAAATAAATTATAAATTATTATTATTATTTAAGAAAGGCACTTGAGTCCTAACCCCTGTTAACTTATGATTCCATACTAATTCCACTCGAACAAGGTCTTGATCTAACTCTTATCAGCTTAGGATTCGAAAGTAGTCCATTTTCTGTATAAACCCAACACAAAACGCTTCTCAAATCTGTGGTTTTCATTGAATCCGATCATGGCATCTAAGTCATCTCTCTTTTATTATCTACCCTTTTTTCTCCTAGTAGTTTTCATTCAGCTTTCCCCTACACTACAACTTGATATGTATATTCGTACATATTTTGATGATTTTTTGCCATATAGGACTACAAGAATATATGACGATTATGTGAAAGTAAAGGTTGATGACATAGCAAAAGCCTTGTGGAATGCAGGCTATAAAATCATGTCCTTAATTCTCCAGAGAAATCTGGTTGATGTAATGCCTTATAGATTATTGTCCGGTGTATGTTATCGCTATGGCAGAAACGTGGTGAGATACCACAACAACATGACGGTTACTGTTTTTGCTCCTCTGGATGAAGCCGTTCGGATTGAGAATTGGACTGCGCTCGAGTACCAGATTGTAAGATCCAAGGTTGATGATGAATCTTTCCACTCAGGATCACTCTCAGAGGGTTCTGTTCTGCGTACAAGCGATTTTCATACACTTGAAGTTACTCAAGTGCCCTTGATGGGTTATCCTTCAATCAACAATGTAACGATCACACAGTGGAATATCTATAATGATGGACATGTTATAGTTCATGGGGTTGAGGATTTTTTTTCCAGTTATAGATAAGGGTTATACGCCACTTTCATTATTGCATTTTTATCATCCAAGCTTTTTTCAATGATTTATTTTTATTCCTTAAGTTTAATTTGTTACTTAAAAAATCTCTAAAATCTAATTTTTGTTTTATAAAAATCTTCTCTAATCTACCATAGCAGGTTTCCATATTAAAAGATAATCAAATTATTTTTTACATCCTTTCCTCATGCAAAAAAAAAACAGTAGTCATCATCTTAATCTATCACAAAAATATCAATATCATCACAATAATATCTTTCTGCTTTTTGTAAATGACATATTATAATATAAAAATGTACTATTATAAGGATTTTTTAAGAAATAAAATTAAAATTTAAGAATTTTTTAATAATAGATTAAAGTTAAAGAATAAAATTAAAATATAGGGTAAAATTAGAAAGGAGTTATAAAAATTACCCATTTTACAATCATTGTAAATTTTGTGTTGTTATTTTTAGAATTTGATGGCAAGAAATGTTGATGGCTTTTAAGGTAAATTAAAAGTCTAATTTAATTAATTAACGAGCCAATTTCAATTTTCACTCCCCGATTTTCTACTTGGAAAAAAACAAAGTAATTAGTTCACCCATTCTACGCTCAAACCAATCTTCCTAGAACAGCTGTGCTCAGTTCTTTGTGGATGAAAAATTCTAAAACCGAAGCAAACTTTTTTTTTTAAGAAATAAAATAGAAAAGGAAGCAAATATCAATTCTCAAGATTAAAATAAAATAGAGTTTCCTTTTGTGTATAAAAAATCTTTAATTTTTAAAATATAATTAAATTATTAACCTAAATTATTTTAAATTTTACCTATATAAATCTCAATTAATTACAACATATTTAAATATATTTAATTCATAATATTTTATTTTTCGTTATATTGTAATAGAATACAAAAACTTTCATATGTACTTTAAAATTTTGTTTTCTTACGTAATTTTGCATATTCAACAAATCATTTTATATGATTTGATATAACTCGCTGAAATCTGAATTAAAAAGTCATTAGAAGTCAACGTGGTAATTAACGCGATAGTAAAAAAAATTAAATTTGAAGATTTTTTAATCAGTTTTAGTAGCTTAGGTGGCATACTTTTTGTCAATCAATTTTGAAGCTTTAGCTTAAATATATATATATATATAATGATTGTCTGCCTTTTAATCTCAATTGTTTTCCCATACATTAGAGTTAGTAACTTTGTGCTATACCTACATGTGTTGATTGCATTATTGCAATGCTGCTGATTTTATTATGAAAAGTAATGTTTATTACTTTTAAGGTAAATTAAAAGGGTAGTTGCATCGCCCAATTTGATTTCATACAGTCGCTGAAAATATATTAAAAATTGTTTCAGATCTCCTAAAAGTAAACACAAACAAAGAATACAATGTTAATGAAGAGACTATTAATATAAAAAGAAAGTATATGTCACAGAAGAGTTCTTCTTGTCTTAATGATCTGCATCAAATGGACTAATTCAATTCAATTATTGGAATGCGATAACAACTTAGACATAAGTGTTTCCTAATGGCTCGTGAAGTTATAAACTCAACACAAAACCCTTCTCAAACCTGTGGTTTTCATTTAATCCGATCATGGCATCTAAGTCATCTCTTTTTTATTATCTACGCTTGTTTCTCTTAGTAGTTTTCATTCAGCTTTCCCCTACACTACAACTTGATATGTATTTTCCTAAATGTTTTGACGATTTTTTGCCAGATAGGACTACAAGAATCTATGACAATTATAGCAAAAGCCTTGTGGAATGCAGGCTATAAAATCATGTCCTTAATTCTCCTGAGAAATCTGGTTGGTGTAATAATACCTTATAACTTATTGTTCGGTGTACGTTATAGCTATGGCAGAAACATGGTGAAATTCTACAACAAGACAGTTACTGTTTTTGCAACCCGGGATGAAGCCGTTCGGATTGAGAATTGGATCACACTCGAGTACCAGATGGTAAGATCCAAGGTTGATGATGAATCTTTCCGCTCAGGATCACTCTCAGAAGGTTCTGTTCAGCGTACAAGCGATTTTCATGTACTTGAAGTTACTCAAGTGCCCTTGATGGGTTATCCTTCAATCAACAAAGTAACGATCACACAGTGGAATATCTATAATGATGGATGTTATAGTTCATGGGGTTGAGGATTTTTTTTTTCCAGTAATAGATAAGGGTTATGCGTCACTTTCATTAAGTCATTTTTATCGTCTGAACTTTTTCCAATAATTTATTTCCATTCTTTAAATTCAATTTGTTACTAAAAAAATCTTTGAACTCTAATTTTGTTTTACAAAAATCTTATCTGATCTGTTATAGCATGCTTTCATATTAAAAAATAAATTATTTTTTGACCTCATTAAAATATAAAATAAAATTTAGAAACGAATTATAAAAATAACATGTCTTACGATCTTTATAAATTTTGTGTTGCTATTTTTAGAATTTTATGGCAAGTAATGTTGATTATAAAATAATTTTTAAAAAATCAACTATTGGAGAGTCGTCATTAATAATTAATTAATTAATCTGTTATTCAATCATCATTGAGATTGACTTAATTTTTTTTTTTAAGTAGAAATTGAGGGAATGGAGGCTTGAATTTGACTCTGTTAGAGTGAATGATACACTTTCAATCACTAGACCCAAGTCTATAACTAACTAGAAAAAAATTTAATGAGCTATCATACAAAATTTCATAATATAATAAATAAAATAGATTTATTATAATCTAAATTTGTGAGTTTTGTTAACTTTTGCAAAGTGATTTTATTTATTTATAATATTTTATTATATATATTTAATTAAAATTCTTAATTAAAATTTAATATTTTTAAAATAAAAAATTCAAATTTAAATTCAAACTAGTCATTTTATCTGTGTGTAGATATTTATTATTTTATTTTCATAATATAATTTATTATGTATTTTTTATATTTTTAATTTTTATAATCATATTATAAAATTTTATTATGATAAAATGTTTAATTAGTTATAATTTTATTTAAAGTGTTGATAAATGAATAAGTTATTAATTTTTTAATTAATTGACATAATCATATATCTATAAAATAATAAATAAAGTAGGGAAAAAAATTATGATGTCATGACGATTTTTAAAATATCATTATTAAAATGAATAGACTTTAAATATACAAAATGTTTTTAAAATTAATTTTTTAGCTTTTAAGAATAATTTTTTATTGAATATATATATAAATATATATATATATATATATATATATATATATATATATATTAATAATTCAGTATTTTTCTAAATTTAACTGAAAATTTATCTAAAAAAAAATTATTTTCTAAACATAATTTTATAATACTTTAAATTATAACCTAAAAATTTTTAAATTTCTCAAAAGATATAGTAAAAAAAAAAAAGATAATTATTTTTTTTATATGATAAGATTTTAATTGTTGAAGTTTGAAAATATTTAAATAAAAAGTTGATATTTAATATGATAAGAATATTTTTCTATAAAAAATAAAATTAAAAAAAAAAAGAAGCAATGCCAAATGAAAACCAATGGTTTTGTATTGGGTATATATAGAAGATGGACTAGTTTGGAATCCTAAGCTGGTAAGAGTTAGAGATAGATCAAAACCTTGTTTGAGTAGAATTTGAATTATAGACTATTCATATAAATTTATATTATTTAAAAAATTAAATAATATAAATTAAAATTTTAATTTTTAAAATTATTCTTATATTATTTTTCGATGTAAATCTAAGAATAAAATTATTAAATATGAAATTTATTATATTATTATTATTATTAGTAACTGTTTATTTAGTAATTTTTGTTAAATAGGACTCATAGTAATGCAAACTACTTCAATAAATCATATTAAATGTTTTTAACCAATAGGTAAATTAACTTAAAAAAATTTTATTATTCCTGAAAAATTCTAATTAATTAACTTATTTGGTGAGTCATTTAAAATTAATTTATTGGCTATACAAGATGTCAAGTTATAGTAATATTAATTCGATGGCTTCTTAGTCATACTCTTCATTAAAATCTTAGAGAACTCACCCACGCTAATCTCTTTTTTTTTTTTTAATTATATTTAAATTTAAAATATAAATATATAATACTTATATTATATATAAGATCAAGAATTTCTTTTCTATTTAAATGAATTATTTCATTAATATACCATATGACCTTCTCCTATTAATAGACTTAATTCTGTAGAACAAACTGAAATATAAAAAAGAAAAAGATTGAGTAAATACAATATGCCATAAATTTAATATTGGGAAGATGCGTAGTTTTTTTTACGAAGAATTCCTATACTTCTTAAATTTCTTCTTAAAATTTTAAATGTCTAGCAGCAAACGTGATATTTTCTTATTTTATTAGGATTCTTCTTCCTTATTAGGATTTTATTAACTATAATTTATTAAAATATATTACCTAATTTATTTTTTATTAGACATTTAAAATAAAATAAAATAATTTTTTTTAATTATCATAATACTAAATTATCAAGTTAAAAAAATTATTCTATTTTCTTTTCAATTTTTATTTATTATAGATAGATAAATAAATTATTATTATTATTAGTTAAGAAAGGCACTAGAGTCCTAACTCCTGTTAACATATGATTCCATACTAATTCCACTCGAACAAGGTTTTGATCTAACTCTTACCAGCTTAGGATTCGAAAGTAGTCCATTTTCTATATAAACCCAACACAAAACCCTTGTCAAACCTGTGGTTTTCATTGAATCCGATCATGGCATCTAAGTCATCTCTCTTTTCTTATCTACCCTTGTTTCTCTTAGTAGTTTTCATTCAGCTTTCCCCTGCACTACAACTTGATACGCATGTTCCTGAATATTTTAACCGTTTTTTTCCAGGTAGGACTACAACAAACTATGAAAATTATGTGCCAGTAAATGTTGATGACATAGCAGAAGCCTTGTGGAATGCAGGCTATAAAATCATGTCCTTAATTCTCCAGAGAAATCTGGTTGGTGGAATAGTACCTTATAGCTTTTTGTTCTTTGCACATTATAGCGATGGCAGAGACATGGTGAAATTCTACAACAAGACAATTACTGTTTTTGCTCCTCGGGATGAAGCCGTTCCGATTGAGGATTGGATGGCGCTCGGGAACCAGATCGTAAGATACAAGGTTGATGATGAATCTTTCCGCTCAGGATCATTCAAAGAAGGTTCTGTTCTGCATACACTTAATTCCCATGCACTTGAAGTTACTCAAGTGCCCTGGATGGGTTATCCTTCAATCAACAACGTAACTATCACACAGTGGAATATCTATAATGATGGACATGTCATAGTTCATGGGGTTGAGGATTTTTTTCCAGTTATAGATAAGGTTTCTACGCTACCTTCAATAAGGCCTTTTTATGATCCAAGGCTTTTCCAATGTCTAAAATCTGAAGAAGTTTGTGTAATTAAAAAGGATCCAACTGACATCGGAACACTTAGACATGACCAAGCCGAACAACAGTATAATGAAGGACATGTTATAGTTCATGAGGTTGAGGTTATTTTTTTTGTCAATTGTAGAAAAGGATTATAGTATATTTTATTAGGTTGATTGATTTTTTTTTTATTTGATGTCAATTGAAATTTAAACTCTAAATTTTATAGTCATAGTGAGTTGAAATTAATTAGTTAACAAATTATTTTATTCGCGTATTATGCAGATTATTTATTATTTTATTTTAATAATATAATTTAATATATTTTTATTTTATATTTTTCTAATTATATTATAAAATTATGCTAATAATAAAATTTTTAATCAATTATAATTTTATTTAAGGTGATAATAAATTTTTTAATACTTGAAATTATAAACTTAAAAATTTCAAAATTTTAAAAGATGTGAAAAAGATTTTTTTTTTTTACACGAGATAAGATTTTGATAGTTGAAATTAAAAAAAAAAGTTCTAAAAAAATTATGTTCAATATAATAAGTTAATTTTTTATATAAAAATAAAAATAATAAAAAAATTTTGCCGTTTTAATAGCTAAAGTGACACACTTTTGTCAATCAATTTTGAAACTTCAGCTTTAATATATCTATATATATTGATTGTCTGCTTTTTAATCTCAACTGTTTTCCCATACATTAGAATTAGTAACTCTTTGTGCTATACCTACATGTGTTGATTGCATTATTGCGATGCTGCTGATTTTATCATGAAAAGCAATGTTTATTACTTTTAAGGTAAATTAAAAGGGTAATTGCATTGCCCAACTTGATTTGATATAATGGTTGAAATTATATTAAAAATTGTTTCAGATCTCCTAAAAGAAAGGCAAACAAAGAAAGGCACATGCACCATCTCTCACAATCACGTAGGATTCACTTTCTACATTGTAGGATGAGTCCACTTTTCTGTGAGAGAATGAGCACTATTTTTTAGTGTTCCCTGTGCATCTAATAATTAACCAGAATTATAATTAATGTCGATGAAGAGACTATTAATATAAAAAGAAAGTGTATGTCACATAAGAGTTCTTCTTGTTCTTAATGATTTGCATCAAATGGACTAATTCAATTCAATTATTGGAATGTGATAACAACTTAGACCTAAGTGTTTCCTAAGGGCTCGTGATTAAAATTAGAAAAGATGACATCAAAATTTTATTAGTTAATAAATGCAAAAATTTTAATATGAAGTTTTTTATATATATTAAAAGAAAGTAGAGATAGCAACAGGTAGGGCATCCGAGAAAATCAGTTTACCCGAATCTGAACTCGATTAATATTATTAAAACCTAAATCCCTTCCAAACTCATTTAAAATTTATTCTAACTACCCGAACCCATCTAAAATCCGATTATTATTACCTAAAAAAAATTTGAACCCGTTTAATTTTATATATTTTAATTAATATTTTTATATAAAAAATTATTTTAATTAATAATTTATATTTTAAAATTTTAATAATTTTATAAAATATTTAAATTCTATTTTATATAAAAATAAAATATATAAAAATTTATAAATATTATTATAAAATATATATTTTATATTTAATTAAGTATTTATATAAACGGGTTCAGATAATGAATACCCAACATATAAAATCCGAACCCGACCTGAACCTATCACGGGTATTATTTTTCAAATCTGAATCCATTCCGAACCCAATTATGTAATATCCAAATCTGTCCTATTAGAATTCGATTGTATCAAGTACCCGTAAAAATTCGACCCATTGCCATCTCTAAACCAAAGATTTCAAGGCTGCACTGTGTCCTTAGAGACCCATATTCAATGGATTTTTTTGGGGTGGTTGTTGCTTCCTCATTCTCAAATAGCTTTCTTTTTTCCTGTTTAAAAACTAAAATTTCATGAAAATTTAATCTAATTTCTTTTTTATTAGTTTTAGTATTTAATTTTTTTTTAATTTTAAAAAAATCATACATAATCATATGAAAATTTAATTGAATTCTTTTTTTTTATAAATAATTTTAAGAGATTCACTATTTAATTTATTAAGTTCAACAATATGATGAGATGGACATGCATCTCTCTTCATGTTCAAATACTAAGAATTGCCATTAATTATCTTCGACAAAAAAAAAATTGCCATTAATTGTTCTATTTTGATATTTCTTTTAAATATTAATTTGATTTTTTTCATATTTTTAAAAATATATATGTATTTATAAAATAAATATTTATAAATAAACCCAATCGAAGGTTATTTCAAAATGAAATCAGCTCGATCTAATCTTGAATTAGAATCAGATAAGTATCGACTAAAAACGAAAAACTAAATTTAAAAAAATAAAAATAAAAAATTCTAACAGTTGGATTGAATAAAATTGGTATTTTCAAATTTTTGTTCCACGTTTTATTTAGCTCCTTATTAAGAGATTGTTTAGTTTAATTTATAAGTCCATCAAATTTATTTATAATCAGAAAGTTATAAATATATTAACGCTTCATTTAGCTTATAAGTTAAAAAAATTAATTAAAATAAATTAAAAGTCATAAATAACGTACTATTACTTATAATTTATTTATCTATTTTAAAACTATTATTTGACTAATTAAAATATTAAATTATCCTAATAATTTTTAAAAATATGATATAATTTTTTTATTATTTTTATAAATTAAATTTCTTTTAAGTATATTTTAATTAAATATTTAAACTGTTTAAAAGTTAATTTTAATTAGTTTATCAAATAATTAACTATTTATTATTAAATTAACTAATAAATTAAAAATATATTTTAAATAAAAAGTTAAAAGTAAATATTTAAGCTAAAAGAGTATTTGGTTGACTATTGAATGCAACTTATGGTTAATAGATACTTAAATATGCGAATTAAGGTATTTAGTAATCTTAAAAAAAATGATATTTTAATTGATATGATATTCATCGGTTACAATTTGTGTCAATTTTATTTTTAGAGTTATTTCTCGTTAGTTGATAGCTGATTGAATTTTATTTTTTATTTAGACTATATTATCCATTTTCATGTAACTCTAAAATTAATATTATTAATATTATTTACTTCTATTTTTTTCATTTACAATTTTAACACCTATTGCAATTTTGTTAAAATATTTTCTATTAATAACATAAAATATAAAAACACTTATTTATTATGTAAAAATTCATTTTTTTTCCTAAAAAGTTAAAATTATAAAAAAAATTTTCTTTATCAATAATAATAATTACTTTATTATTTTATAACTATATTTTTAAAATTATTTAATTATTTTCTTTTTTTAAGGAATTTAATATTTTCTTAATTTAACGATAAAACAAATAATATAATATAATAAACCAATAATTGTATTTTTATGTTAATAAAATATAATAAATTAAATTTATGATTTTATATTTATTTCAATAACAAAATAAATTATATGATATATATTCTTATTAGTTATTTTACATATCAACTATCAGCTAACAATAATAGCCATCGATTGTATTTAATAGTTAAATTAAATAAACACTTAATATAATTGATTACATATAATTTTTTATTCACTTTGCGCGCACGCGCACACACACACACATATATATAATTCAAAAATAAAAATGGCTATAAGTAGTAGCTATCAATTGCATTTAATAGTTAAATCAAACAAGCATTTAATATAATTGATTGCATATAATTTTTCATTCACTTTGTGCTCGCGGGCGCACACACATATATATATAATTTAAAAATAAAAAATGGCTATAAATTGTGGACAATAATTATTTGCCATTTGTTTACAGAGCGAGAAAATTATATTAACAATAATTATATCAATTTAAGATTTATTATTATTTTATTTATATATGAATATTAATTTAAATTTTTTATAAAAATTCAATATTAATTTATTTAATTTTTTATAAAATAAAAATTTTTATTAACGCAAATATTTTAGAGAATATTTAGAAATTATCATTTCTTTCATTAGGTAATATTTTTTATGAAAATTTATATATTAATTAATTTAATTATTAATTTAAATATAATAGAATAAAATAATAAATATATCATAAAGTATAAATGGAAGAAAATGTTATTTAAAAATTAAAATGACAAAAATTATATTATATGGGGAGGGATATAACTCAGTGGTAGAGTGTTACCTTTATACGGCAGAAGTCATCAATTTGAAGGCTAATTATATTAATTTCTTTCAAATTCTGTTTTTTTTTATTCTAAAAAAAATAATACTACAAAAAAAGTTTTGTAACTTATTATTATAACTGACTGAAATCAATTGCTATTAATAATCAATTTTGTAATCAATGATTTCGATTTTTTTTTAGCAAAATAGTTAACTTTAAAAAAATTTAGCAACCGATTTAAGAATCGATTATTATTAATAATCGATTTATAATTGGTTACTAAATAGATTGTTAATCGATATTAAAAAAACTTTAAATATACGATAAATAACTGATTTTAAAACGTTTTGCTAAAATATGTTGTTAATAAGAACTGATTTTAAAATTGATCGCTAACAGTAATTTATTTAGGGAATCGGTTATTAAATTAAAAAATTATTTTATTTGACTATAGACTTAGCAATCAATTTGTAATTGATTGCAAAAATTAGTCGATTAGTATTTGTAACTGATTTCTTATTGGTTGTTAATAGCAATCGATTTTTGTAACCAATTGCAAATTGATTGCTGAATTTTTTTCTTCATAAATTTTCATTAATTAATTTTTATTTGCAACTGATTTTTCTCCCCAAAAATTCTAGCCCATTTTTTTTTTTACAACTGATTTGTGAATCAGTTGCTAACAGTAATTGATTTTTATAACTTATTAAAATCGATTGCTATTAGCAACCAATTTTGTAATTGATTTTCTTCCCCAAAAAATTCCATTCACCAATTTTTTTTCTCTAAAACTCCTGCTCAATTTTTTTTATTATTATTTTTATTTATAATTGATTTGTGAATCATTTACTAACAGCAATCGATTTTTAAAATCAATTAAAATTAGTTACCATTAGCAATTGATTTTACAACTATTTTTTTCTCTCCAAAAATTTCAATCTTATTTTTTTTTATTTTTATTTATAACTGATTTACAAATCAATTGCTAATAGTAATCGATTTCTACAACTGATTGAAATCGGTTACTATTATTAATCAATTTTATAATTAATTGCGAATCAGATGCAAAATTTTCCCTCAAAAAATTTCTGCTCAAGTTTTAAAAGAAATTAGCAACCAATAATCAATTGCTAATTTGCCACTACTCATTTTCTTTACCCACTCTTTATTTTATTTTCTCACTACTCATTTGTTTTCTCTATTCTCTTTGTCACACCTTACCCCTCTGTAAGGTATAACATGATCCCGTATAATACCTAATGAACTACTGAACTTTTGTAACACCCCTATGTTCGGTAATGCGTTCTACTGTTCCGGTGACCAGTGCTGTCCGGACAGCTAGGATGCCTAGAACTACACTTCATTATGAGTGAGGAGACATAAAATAATGAAATACAAGAAGAGAAAATACAAGAAAAACAAAGGAAAAATAATAGCAAAGAAATGTAACCAAGTTAAGCGAGCCGGGAATCCTAGCGATGGGTGACCGCACCGGGAAGTCACGGCGTGGACCGTTGACTGGCCCTGGACTGCGGGGAACCCTGGAAAATATTTTTAGGACTTAAAGAGACATCAATTGAAGTATAAATATCATTAGAAATATCAAAGAAAAATTAAATAATTAGTACAAAGAAAAGTGAGAAATCGAAAAACGGACAAAACCCGGTGTTACCGAAAAATCAGGAATGCAACCCGAACAGGGGCATTATGGTCATTTGACATCCCGAATTGTCTTTTGACCTAAATGTCCATTAAAAATAAATAATATTATACTTAGAAAATAAAATAAAAAATTAATTTGGTGGTACCTAAAGTAAATAACAAAAATTAAGGGTTTAATGTGGAATAAGTGGGAATTAAACTTATTATATGATTAATTTGAGTGAGTGGGCCACTAAAGAATTAACTAAAAGCTAAATGGGGCAGGTGTACACCCATTATACCATCAGCAATTTCATCTTCCTCACTTGGATTCAACCATGCCGAATTGAGAAGAAAAGGAGAACTCCATTGCCGTTTTGCATGAGCTTGATCCACTCCTTCATTTTACCTCCAATCACCTAGGTAGCTTCATTAAAAATTGTCCTCACATCACAAGGAAGAGCTTGATACCAAAATCAAGAAGTTTAGTGAAGGTTTAACAAGTCCCAACCAAAGGTAAGTTTGTATTTTTGAACATTGCTTTGTTAAACTTTGTATACTTGTTATGGGTGTTTGAATTGTGAAGAGAATTTTCAAGTTTGAGGAGTTATTGATATATCCATTTTGGACAGCCATGGAGTTGTATGTTTAATGAAATATTTATACATATATTTGATGATAAATTATATTGATTAGGGTGATTTAATGTCCAAGTAAGTTAATTCCACATGTATATGGTGATTGTGCACTTGGAATGGAAATTGATGAATTGTAGGACACTTTGGCATTGTGGAACAATTCGGCAGCCTTGGGACTCTTTGATAAATGTATGAGTTCATGAAGATATTGGCAGAATTATGACATTGAGGATTGATGGATATGTATATAAATTAGTTGTGTAAAGTGTATGTAAAAACTAGAAATGTTTATGTGTATATGTGATTGTATTTGGACTTTGTGAATTAGAGTTTTATTTGGTGTATTGAGAATATTTGTAATCTGCCCAAAGTGACTTTAAAGTGAAGTGGTATGTGGTTTTGGTAATGTACCAAATCTGGATTGGCAAGAGAGGTGGACTTATAGCAAGTAAATGTGTAATTGATACATGGTTAAGTAATGTAATTAAGGACAGTATGCATTTTAGCCTATAACTCTAAATGTGTAACTCCAATTGGTATGAGACCAATTGGAGATGAAACTAGGCACAAAATGTGCCAACTTTCATTAAGAAAGCATACCAAAATTCTGCTTGCAAGGTGACATAAAAAAATGACCAATTCGGATTAAGTGCAAATGAGGCCTGAAAACTGACCAATTGGGCAGCAGTTAGTGTTTAGGCCATAACTCACTCAAAATAGGTCCAATTGAACTGAAATTTTAACCATGAATAGTTAAGACCCATATCTACAAGTCTTATGAAGACACCAAAACCCAGAAATGACCATAAGCAAGTCAAACAGCTTGCACAAGTTCGGGTCCAAAAACTAGCAGAACCAAAGTTGACCAAATTGACCTAAAATTGACCTAATTTGATGCCATTTGACCAGCAATAGTAAAATGACCATAACTTGGTCTACATAACTCAGAATGACCTAAAATTTTGCCCCGCGTTCCATAAGACATAGATCTACAAGTTTGTAGTTTTGACCGAAACCCGAAAATCGAGTGAACTAGGTCGTCCGGCTAGGTCAAACTAGTATCCCGGAATCCAGCAAGTTGCATTAAAATGCACTAAACAAGGAAATGAGTTTGGTAAAACGTACCAACCCTAAAATACTATCGAATGTGACGTATTAATAACGTTAAAACCTAATTTACCTAGAACGCATCGAGGGTTGATACATTGGTTGATTAAGCAAATAATGGTATTCAGTGAATTATTTACCAAACACTATCGTTAGAGACAGTTTAATTTAGTACTGAAACACTTCAAATTGTGTTTCTCAGTTAGCAAAGACTCAAGAAAAGGGAAGAAAACACTGAGTCCAGACCAGGAGACAAATATCAGAGGTTTGTGCACAACAGTTATTTCTTTTGAATTTTTCAATTGAAATAAATTATGACTATTTGTATATTATTATTTTTAATTATGGAAATGTGTTTGAATGGATACTTATTGCTTGAAAAGCATTGTAAATGGTTTGAAACTGTAAAAAATTTTATTTAGTGTGATTTGTGGAAATTAAAGTTAATTATGAATTATGTTGCCATTTTGTGAATGAGATTATGACTTTGGAAATTTATTGGATTCTCACGAATCATTTGAATAAAATGTTTGGAATTGATTTTGTATTCACACTTAGCATGACAGTATCATATCATTCCTTCTCCAATTATGGGGTTGTGATCGTTTATTTTCCTTCTCCAATTATGGAGTCGTGATCGTTTATTTTTCTCCCTCTCTGGTTTACCAGTTGAGGTGATCGGATGAGTGCTCATTATATAGCTAGCTCCCTTCCTCATTGATTTCGATTAGTGGGGTTGTGATTGCTTTGTCGTGGTGTACAACGCGGCATTGATCGGAAATTTGTGTCATGGCTTAAGTTGTGAATGAATTGGCAACACTGTATTCTTAAATTACTCGACTAAATTGTGTTATTATGCGATTTGATAATTTGTGAAATGGAGTTTAAATTCTTATTGGCATTCACTGTCTTATGAATTTAACTATGTTTTGATTACTGAAATTTAGTGTGATATTGTGTTAAATTTTTTCTGACATTCATTGTCTTGAATTTAACTATGGTTTTACGTATCCATCATTTATATGATTTATGAATTGTGATTTAAAGTTGTATTTGGTTAATGTTGTGCACCACTGAGACATTGTCTCAGCGATAGCTTTATTCTTTGTCGCGGTAGAGAGGCAGACAGTCTTGAGACTAGGCTGCTAGTACATCCAGTGAGAGATTACCTGGTATAATGAGTATACCAATATTTTGCATTTTGTACTGTAATGTATGACCACTGTATATACATATTGATTTTGGTTTTGAGCAGTTGTAAATTCAAATTGTATATTGAAGTTGTAAAATAATTATGAGTTATTTTGACTTGTAAAAATTTGCATTATATTTCTTGTATCTCAGTCTTTGAAAAATCACTGTGGATTTGACTTGAGAAATATGTTGGAGTTGGGATTTGGAAATATATTGAAGTGCTTTTTACAGGTTTTCTGAAGAACTGTTTTATCCAAAATACAGATGGCACTTTGCCAAAATTTTTACAGAAATTCCAAATAGTTCAAATGTGTTAGTCCTATCACTTCAGTTCAAAGAAGTTTTTAACACCTGTAAATAGTGCTCACCACTGTAAAAGAAGTAAGAAAAGTTTTTAAAATCCCTTGTAGTGTATTTAATGGGTTATCAGTAGACGGAGTTGGTAATTCATTAGGTATACTACGGGATCATGTCATGCCTTACAGAGGGGTAGGGTGTGACAACTTTACCTACCGATAACTCATTAAGTATCCTACAAGGGATTTTAAAACCATTTTCTTACTTTTTGGAAGTGGTGAGCGTTTGGTAGAAATTAAAAACATTTAATTGAAGTTTGAAAACTAGTTAAGATTTTTGTCCATATTTATTTTTCTGCAAATTTTATAAAAATTTCAACAGAGTGCTGTCTGTATTTGGAGAAAACAGTTCTTCAAATGCCTGAAAAAAAACAATTCTAAATAATTTCATTTCACAGCCTCAATCTCAAATAATATCCCAACAATACAGTCAACCACAATTTAAATCAAAATTCACTTTTCAAAATATTGTTAAAATAATTTCATTCATAAACGTGGCATTAAAATTAATTTTACATACACAATCTTAATATACAGAAAGAAAATCCGAAATAATATTATTATAATTTTATCTGTACAACTGCTCAAATTACAGAGATACATATGCATACTATTATATTTACATCAAACTAAACTACCAGGATATAGACAAATACCCATACAAAAATTCTTCAACTGTGCTCCTCTCTGACTGTAGCAGCTCACTCTGCTGTTATGTCCTTTTCTCTATTTGCAACAGCAAGTTAAAGCTATCGCTGAGTATAAAAATACTCAGTGGTGCACAATAAATATAAAATACAAAATATAAAACATTTATGAACAATTTATATTTCAAAAATCTCATAATCGCATTTCCCAATTTTTCAAATTACATTTATAACAAATCATAATTTTCAAAGCTTAATATAACACAATATTGATCAAATAATTTAATAAACATAGTGTTGCCAATCAATAACATAACTTAGGCCATGACACAAAATTTCCAAACATGCCGTGTTGTACACCACGACAAGGCAAACTCACCCCACTAATCGAAATCAATGAGGGAGGTGGCTAGCTAGCTAATGAGTACTCATCCAAACTCACCCCTCAGACTGGGAAGCCAGAGAGGGAGAAAGTGATTAAATATCAAACTCACCCCACAAGTGGAGGAGAAACATATTATTATTGCCATGCCAAGTATGAATTAAAAATAATTTAAATCAAGTTATTCAAATATTTTATGCAAAACACAATCGATTTCCAAAGTTAAATTTCCATTCCCAAAGTGGCAACACAATAGCTCTCAAAACTTATAATTAACACAATAATTTCACAATGCATAACTAAAAAAATTTTCTATGAGAAAATGATAAATTAAGGTTTATTGTGCACAAACCTGATGTGAGTCGCCTCTAGGCCTTGACTCAATTTGCCCTATCCTTTTTCAGGTCTCTTTCAGCTGAAACACACAATTTATAGTGTTTCAGTATCTTATCTCACAATAAATCCAATAATTAATTCATAAATACTTAATTCTAGCCCAAATATACTTAAACTAACGTTCTTGGAAATTTTCATTTCGGAGTTACTATTCATGATACTATTCAAGTCAAAATATTGATTTTCTTATGCTTATTAGGTATGGGAAATCTAATTATACCCACATACCACATTTTGGTTACCTAACTTGTTGGTTTTGGTCATTTTCTCAAAACTTAAGTCTTTTAGGCAAAATTGTAAATTTTCAGTTTTGGTGTCCTATTTTGTACTGTTCCATTGGTCATGTTGTTGTTAGAATTTGGCCAAGTTTTCTTTATAGAAATTGTTCCTTATTATCTTAACTTTATTTCCCTTTTTGAATTACTCCATTTGGAGTTTTGTAGCTCAAGTTATAGCCATTTGAATCATGGCTGCCAAATTGGCCTAACCCAGATTTCTAGGCAAATTTTTAGGTTCTGGCAGTTTTAGGTCACCAAATTTGGGTGGCTAAATGACTTGGTTAAGAGTATAATTTGAGTTTGTATTCTTCATGAAAGTTGTAGGTCTATATCTCAGCTTTCTACTGGTAAGATTTCAGGTCATTTAGATCTGCCTAGCCCAAGTTATGGCTAAATGAATAAACACTGTTCATTTGAGGCAGAATACCTAAGTCCGGATTTGGTCAATTTATTCACTATGCTATGGTCACTTTTTGGACATGATTCCTGAATGAAAAATGTGTCATTTTGTGTTTAGTTTCGTTTCCAATTGGCCTCACACTAATTGGGTTGGTTAATTTTCATTTTTGGTCCCTAAAAGGGACCTTGGTCCTACTGCCTGCAGAATGCCTATAACCAATCCGAATTTAAACTCAATTCCAACACTTCCTACGCACCACAATTGGTCACATATAACCATTTTTCAGTTCAAACAAGGTCACACACACCATTTGACCAATTCTCCAATTTTTGTCCTCCAAAACCGTAGGTTCCAAAACCCTAACTCACTTAATTTGTTACATTTTACTAATTCCAAACATACAAACACAATTTCTCAACTCATTCAAGCTTTCTAACATATTTTATTCAATCAAACTCATGCAAATCACACCCCTACATAGGCTAGCTGAATTTTCCTTTGGTCCTCCAAAGATGTTTTCTTTTCATTTTCAATATATTTCTAGGTTAATTGAACTAAGAACATAAACATTTAACTAAAATACTCAAGTTTAGATTACTAATCTCACTTTGAATTTCCAAAATTTCCAAATCTTTAATTTCTTCCTTTTCTTTGTCCTCCAATCTTCTTTTCTACTTGAATTAGCAAGGTTTTATGAAGAAATTTGAGAGAAATTAGAGGTATGTGCATGGTAATCAAGCTTGAAACCAAGCTTTAATGGTGGAAACCATGGAGAGAGAGAGGTAGTGAGAGTGCTACGGCTAAAGGAAGAAGAAAAGTGAAATTTATTTTTTCAATTTTTGATTTTATCCCTTTCTTTGACTTGTCAAATTTTAATTAAATATAATTTATTTGTGATGTCATAGCTTATGTCATTTTGATGATGTCACTAATGCAATTTCTTTTCCTTTTTCTTTTTCATTTATTTTTCTTTAGTTCTTTAATTTAATTCTCGATTCCGAAATTTTATTTTCTCCGATTTTATTTGACATTCAGGTCAGGAGTCAGCTCCAGGGGTCAATTGATCAAATTGCCCCTCGCTGGTTCGACCCGGTTTGTAAATAATTCAATATTTCTTCTGGATCTCTAACCTAATTATTTGACCGACTTAACAATTCTTTTTTCGTGATTTTCTCTTTTCCACTGTGTTCGCAATAGTCCTAGGGATCGCAGCGTCACATTTTACGATTTGAAATTTGAGTTTAAATCGACTTCGCAGTCCTTCCCGAGAAGGTCACCGATCGTTGTAACTCTCGGCTCATTTAACTTATTATGTTCTGTTTTTCTTATTTACTTAACCAATTGACAATTACTAATTGTTTGTGTTTAGGACTTATCTAATTGTCTTAGATATGGTTCTAATCCCCTTAATTGTCCGGACCGACATCAGTCACCGGAATAGTGAAATATACCAGGCTATGCAAATAGGGGTATTACACTTTTTTCTCTTATTTTCTTTGTTATCTTTTTCATTCTCATATATTTTATTAATCATCTTTTCTTTTCAAATATATTTTTTTCATTATTTTTTCTTTATCATCTATTTTCTTTATTTTTTTTCTCATCTATTTTCTTTTTCACCATCTTTTTTTCTCATTTAGTAATTCTTCATCATCTTTTTCTTTCTTATCTTTTTTATTTAATTTATTTCTCTTTTGCATAAAATAAAAATTTTTGTGCAAATATATTTTTATTGGTAAATTATTTCTAGTATTAATTTTTAGTAATTTTTTGTTATAATATATATATATATATATATATGGCAATTTTTTTAGCAATTTGTCTTATAAATATGTTTTTATATTATTTTTTGTTAATATTTTTTTATAAAAGTTATTATTAATAATTTTTTATATTATTTTTTATTAATTTTAGTATTAATTTTCATTAATAATTTATTATTTTAGTAATTTTTGAAAAAATTATTTATTTTTGAATTTTTTATTTGAATATTTAATTTATTTTATAATTTTTTAAAATTAACAATTGATTTTTCAATTGTTAAATTAGTTGTAAATAGCAATTAATTTACAAATAAATGATTATTGCAAAATTATAAAATTAAAGACATTAGATTTAGGATTCTTCTTCCTTATTAGGATTTTATTAACTATAATTTATTAAAATATATTACCTAACTTAATTTTTATTGGCCATTTAAAATAAAATAAAATAATTTTTTTATTATCATAATACTAAATTATTAATTTCAGATAAAAAATAATTAAATTATCATATTTTGCTTTCAATTTTTATATATTATAAATATATAGATTATTATTATTATTATTATTATTATTATTATTATTATTATTATTATTATTATTATTATGGCACTAGAGTCCTAATTCCATACTAATTCCATACTAATTCCACTTGAACAAGGCTTTGATCTATCTCTAACTCTTATCAGCTTAGGATTCGAAAGCAGTCCATTTTCTATATAAACCCAACACAAAACCCTTGTCAAACCTGTGGTTTTCATTGAATCCGATCATGGCATCTAAGTCATCTCTCTTTTATTATCTACCCTTTTTTCTCTTAGTAGTTTTCATTCAGCTTTCCCCTACACTACAACTTGATATGTATTTTCCTAAATATTTTGACGATTGTTTGCCAGATCGGACTACAAAAATCTATGACAATTATGTGCAAGTAAGGGTTGATGACATAGCAAATGCCTTGTGGAATGCAGGCTATAAAATCATGTCCTTAATTCTCCAGAGAAATCTGGTTGGTGGAATAGTACCTTATAGCTTTTTGTTCTTTGCACATTATAGCGATGGCAGAGACATGGTGAAATTCTACAACAAGACAGTTACTATTTTTGCTCCTCGGGATGAAGCCGTTCGGATTGAGAATTGGATCACGCTCGAGCACCAGATTGTAAGATCCAAGGTTGATGATGAATCTTTCCACTCTGGATCACTCTCAGAGGGTTCTGTTCTGCGTACAAGCGATTTTCATACACTTGAAGTTACTCGAGTGCCCTCGATGGGTTATCCTTCAATCAACAACGTAACGATCACACAGTGGAATATCTATAATGATGGACATGTTATAGTTCATGGGGTTGAGGATTTTTTTCCAATTATAGATAAGGGTTATACGCCACTTTCATTAAGTCATTTTTATCGTCTAGACTTTTTCTAATGATTTATTTTTATTATTTAAATTCAATTTGTTACTTAAAAAAATTTCTAAATTCTAATTTTGTTTTACAAAAATCCTCTCTAACTTGCTGTGTAGCAGCGGATTTTCATATTAAAAATTAATTTTTACTTTCTTAAAATATAAAATAAAATTTAGAGATAAGTTATAAAAATAACCCGTCTTACGATCATGGTAAATTTTGTGTTGTTACTTTTAGTATTTTATGGCAAGTAATGTTGTTTGCTTTTAAGGTAAGTTAAAAGGGTAATTTTATGGCATCGTCTAATTTAATTCAGTAACTTAGAACTAAATTAAAAAAATTAATTTAGTAACATCTACAGGTGACTCAATATTAAAGTAAGCTCTGATACCATATAAAAAAAATAGACTGTATTTAACTCCATTCCAAAAATTAATTCAAGAGGAATAGATTTGCTCAAATTTTATATATAATACAGATACCTCATTTTAAATTAATGTGTGACAAAGTGTTCAACTAATATTCTTTATTTTCCTTTTTAATAAACAGATCAACCTTAAATTCAAATATATAAATATATAAACACAATTCATTAAAATTGTGCTTAAATAATATCTTTAAATTTTTGCTTTGAAACATTTGAAAAAATAATAAGAAATGGACATGAATTAAGTGGTGACTAAGTTATCTATTTGGCTTTGATTATTTTTTCATTTTAGTGTTATAATAAGTAAAACTCATTAAATTTAATTTTAAATTATTTTTTAATATTCATTAGCAAATATATTTAAGAAAGTGTTTTTTTAACATCAGCTGCAATTAGACTCTAAGTTTGAGGGTTTTGTGGTGAATGGTGGCGGACAAAAGAGGTGCAATGGTGGTGGCGGTGGTGCTGTGGCATGACCGTGTTTGAAAGGCGAGAAACGAAGGGAAAATGCCAAGTTACCTTTTGAATATTTTTTTTCCCTTAATCTTACAATGGTGATAATGTTTTGAGTTTGAAATTCCAAGGATCTCATGCGCTCCTGTGGTTATATCGTCTCCCCCACAGGTGGTCCATCCGACGAGGTGGGCGGCGCTGCTCCACTTTGGCCATTGGATCTTCTGCTCTAGTTGGATCTATCTAAACTTCTTTTGGGCCCAATAGAAGTTTGACAGATCTAACAAGGATCGAAATGCCTATAACAGTGAGACACATTATTCAATCACTATTAAAATTATAATAATTTTAATAAAATTTTTATTTTTATATAATTTAAATACACACTCTCCGCAACGGAATAACAGTGAGATTTTTAAAGTGGTAAATTTTGTTTTATTTTTTTAATATGCAATCTATAAATATTAAATTTTAAAAAAATTAAAAAGTATATTTTAAAAAAAAGTATATTATAATTTAAAATAAATGAAAAAAAGAAATCTTTTATGGAGGGAAGGAGCAATTTATAGGCAAAATGGTTAAAATTAAAATTTTTCAATAGAATTGTAATTAAAAAGTTGCATAAATTTATGATTTCTTTCTTGTAGTCAACCCTCAATTATATTTATTTCCATTTTGAAGAACTGCATTTAAGACCACGAAGAGAAAGGTCTTGGTGATGTTAGAAACTCGAACCACCCACCTCCATTAAGTCCTTGCTATTGACTGATGAAAGTTTCCAAGAGCTGGACCTTCTTCTGGTTTCTTTCTCACAAATTGAATCCTCGAAGAGCTGCTATGTACAATTTCGACTGACCCATTTCACAGGTACTGGAAAGTTTTAATTTTTCTTTTCTTTTCTCTTCTGGGTATCGAAATGGAAATTTAGGGTTCGTTTTCCTTTCTTCTTATTGTGAATTTTGAAATTTTATGCTTTCTGCTCAATTGGGTAACATTCTTTTAGTTCTGGATTTGTTCTTGCTTCTGAGTAACCAGTTTGTGAAAATTTTCTTTTAATTTATTGTAGGTTTTGGGAAATAATTGTGATGGAGTTGGAACTGACCCTCCTGCAATTTTCTGTGCTTCTGATTGCCTGTTTTGCACTCCGGTTTGCTGCTTCTGAAACAGTAAGTTTATCAAATGCAACTTCTTGGAAAAATTTTACTGTTTAAGCAATTTTGTAAGAACGTAAGGGTGTTGCTTTGTTGAATTTGTATTCTGACTCTGGATTTTTGGTGTTTGTAGATATCTAATGACAAGGTTCATGCTCCACTGGTAGCTTCCAAGAATGAAAGCAATAAAGGTGAGTAACATTTCTTTTCTTGTGTTAGAGATATCTAGAGCTGTATGTTACTTTAAACTGCAGTATGATTTTTTTGTTTTTCAATTTTGTTGTAGAAAAGAGATTATGTAGTTGCTTATTGAAATTATGTGCCTCTCCCAATGGTCACTATGTTTTATATCCTAAAAAAGAAATGGAACTGATCTGGGTAAAAGATGAGATAAGCCCTTGCTTGTCTTTGGTGAAGACTGAATTCAACCTTGTTTTTTGCTATCTTATCAACTTACCAAGACAACTCAATGGGCTAAAATTGCTGAAAGTTTTTTTTTTTTTTTTTTTTATAAATCCGTTATTGATTCTCAAATCCGATGATGACCTGGTTTCAGATTGTTATGGAAGGAAATTACAACGATTATGTTAGTGGAAATGTGTCTCAGAAAAATTGGAGAAGTTCAGGGAACATAGGGTCTTGAAAATGTACTTTAAGCCTATAACTCCTTGACATCCAAATATCAGGACAGAAAATGCAGAAAAGATCCTAGTTACATCTGATATAAGTGTCAATGAAACAAGAAGGAGGCTCAAATATGGCTACTATGAACATTCTTTGTTTCCTCTGTATAATCTCCACTGAAATCTTTCATTTCTTATGTGTTGATTGTGAAATTGCAGAGGGAAAACTTTCACACAATAATGAGCAAAAGAAAATCAGTTTTTTTTTTAACAGTGAAATTTCATACTTCTTTTGATAAATATTTCCTGTAAAAACAGTTATATCTTATGTTACAAAAACGTTGACCACTAACTTGTGGTGAGTGTAATACCATTAGAGCATAGCTCCAATGGTTTTGATGCATTAACTGGGTAATTTTTACCTATCATCCTCAAACTTTAGGGGGTGTTTCATATCAGTCTCTCAACTTCAATTTGTTACCAAAAAATCCTTCAACTTACAAAAATCCCCGTTACTAGAATCTGGCATGAGCTTCAGTCAAGATCCAATGTGGCACTTCCACGTTGGCACTTAATATTATATTTATATCCTTGCCACGCGGATCTGAAAACTGTCTTTCCTCCTTTTTGGATTATTCTTGCTTTTTTTTTTTTTTCAGTTCTTTCTTCACCTATTCTTAGGTCTGCTGTGGTCCAAACAGCAACCTTAGATTGCTCTTCAGTTCACTCTCTTTTGTACTAGTGCGATGCACTGTACATGCACTCCTTTCCATTCCTAAGAATTTTAGGATTGTCCATGCTATATATAATTTTTTTCTGATTAGCAAGAATTGGGAGAGGAGAATCGATGAAGGTTTTATCCTATGAACTGTGATTTTGTTATTAAATATTCCGTGATTGTTGTAAGGATTTGTTAAACTAATCAAGCCAAAATTTAAAGGTCTAAAGCAACTGCTATGGCCCTACCATTGGTTAGCCTTGTCCATTCTCTCACTCTGTGTTGTATTGATGATGCCATTGCCATTAATTTTTTGTTCCTAGAAAGAAAAAGAAAAGAAAAGAAAGGAACGGAAAAGAAAAGGAAAAGAAAAGAAGAGAAAAACATTTACTTCTCTTTTTCATAATGTTTTCTAACAAAAGTCAAATACAATTGCAAGGCAACATTTTGTCTCATCATCCATCATTGATCAACTTTCTTGTCGGCCAACCACAAAGGTTTAACATGGAACAGAAAAAAAATAACGAAAACAAACCCTAAAAGGACTCCAAATTTACACATCCCAGAAAAAAGGGGAAGATTTGAACCATTAAAATGTGTTTCTTTTGAGGATTAGGGTTGTTTGGCACTGCAACCCCAAATTAAATTCAAACCCAAAAACACCCAACATGACGGTGGTGATGAAGGGACTTTTCTTATCAATCATGCCCTGAACGTACCTAAACTCCTCCACATGGCAAGTGATGGTGATCGTACCCTTCTGATCAAATCCATATTATTCTTCAGCTTCCTTGAGTAATTGCATGAACAGTGGGTGACAGGCACCCCTCCTTTGCCATCCTTGATTCCCAAATATCCTTGGACTCTTCTCTCCACTACCCACTGTAAGGATCGATGACTGCAGAAACTAGAACAAGAAGCCCAAGAAAATTTTACAAGAAAAAGAGGGGAAATGGCCAAGTGTCTGCAATTATGGCTCGCTTGAAGAGGGTTAGAGAAGAGTATCTAAGAGACCTTGGAACGTTGGCCATGATTAGTATAAAACCCGAAGCAACACATGCCAAGGAGAGGAGGAGAAGATTATACAGAAATGCAAGAATTGAGAGAGCCCCAGAAGATATGTGACATTGTGGAGTGATGGAGGGGATGACTTGATTTACTGCTTCCATTTCCACAGTGAGATGAAAGAGTACAAGATGAAGAAGATGAAGAATTGATTTTTTCTCTTTGAATGTTAGTTTGTATGTTATAATAGAAGCAGCAGACCCAAGGAAACATGAAGAGAAAGAACTGGAAAAATAAAAAAAGGAGAGAGAATAATGCAAAAAGAGGAAAGTGAGAGTTTTCAAATCCACGTGGTAAGGTTATAATTTTTTATTAATTAAATACCAGCGTGGAAGTGCCATGTTAAATCTTGATCTGAGCTCATACCGGATTCTGGCAACATGGATTTTTGTTAAAAGAAAATGAAGATTGAAGGTTTTTTTAATAACAAATTGAAGTTGAGGGACTGACATGAAACATCCCCTAATGTTTAGGGATGGCAAGTAAAAATTTAACCTTGCACTGACCTTATAAACAGTAGTTATAGTAAGATTCAAGCCTGTAAAAAGCATCCCTAAAATAACTTGACAGAATATATTGATTTGAAGAAGAAAAAAGGCATATTGAATTTAAATTTTGTGACATTGCTGTTTTAACATATGTTGGATGTCTTACAGAAGTATTACATTTTTGGCATGTCTCAGATTTCTTGCATAAATTTTTAGAATGGATTATTATGGAAATGTGCTTAGGGTTTGTGGAAATGTAGGGTTTCTTATAGCATATTGTTTCTCATAGCTGGTGTAGAGTATGTTTCATTACTATATTGAAGGTCAATTTTTCTGGGTAACAGCATGGTGCCGTTCTGGCTGGGACATCAGTCCAAATAAGAATAAGTGCTTGAAATATTTAGAAAATTCCCTGTCATGGGTTGAGTCAGAGGCCCTTTGTGAAAGCTATAGTGGACATTTGGCGGCGCTGACATCATCTCAAGAACTAAGCTTCGCTAAACAGCTGTGTGGCCAAATTGCTAATGGATGCTGGGTTGGAGGAAGAAGCATCAACGCGACTTTTGGTTTTAATTGGAAGTGGTCTGATAATTCATCATATTGGAATAAGTCAATATTTGCTGGAGTTTCTTCTGATTCAAGCCACAATAATACTGGAGCTGATTTCTGTACATTGTTGAATAATAGAACCACATATCTCATGGAAGAGAGATGCAACCAGTCTCATGCTTTTATTTGCATGCTTGATGTTGGTATGCCTCCATAAAATGTTCCGGATAGCTTGTATTCATCCCAGTTATCTATTTCTGTATATATTTCCTGTTAAGAAAATATGTACTCTCGCATTTCTATGTTTTAGTTTTGATTGTTCAATGTTTTTCTGCCACTTGTGTTAAGAAAAGCGCTTGACCCGCATCTTCTTCTTCTTCTTCTTCTTTTTCTTTTTTTTTTTTCCTGGTTGCCAGAAAACAAATGCTACCACATGCGTTGTCATAGGGAGTATCTTATTATCCTTGCAGTTGTAAGTGGGTTGATTCTCTGTACAACATTAGCTGTGGTGATTTGGCTTCTTGTTTACAGACGAAGCAGGAAGCGTAGAAAGTCCCGCAAATTATCTAATCCAGCTACTTCGGCATTAGTTCCGCTATCATGGAAAGTCTTCACGAATGAGGAAATGAGGTCAATTACAAAGAATTTTAGTGAAGGGAATCGTCTTCTCGGTGATGCAAAAACAGGTGGCACATATAGTGGCCTTCTCCCAGATGGATCAAGAGTTGCAGTTAAGAGATTGAAGAGATCCAGTTTCCAGAGGAAGAAGGAGTTCTATTCTGAGGTTGGAAGGGTTGCAAGGCTTCAGCATCCAAATTTGGTGGCTATTAAAGGATGTTGCTATGATCATGGTGACCGCTACATTGTTTATGAGTTTATAGTTAATGGGCCCTTAGATAGATGGCTACACCACATACCGAGGGGAGGGAAAAGCTTGGATTGGGCTATGAGAATGAAAATAGCTACTACCCTTGCTCAAGGGATTGCGTAAGTATACTTTTGTGGACTGTTTCACTTATTTGCAAACTGCATATTTTTACTACTATCACAAGCATGACCAGTATCATTGTAAATCTATTGTTGTATTTCTTTGTTCTCATGATTGGAAACATAATAAAATATAAATGCCTGCTAACTTGGTTTGCGAAATTTTTCATCTTCAGGCCTTGGTTTTAGTTTTTTCTAAACTTAGCGTCTTCTCTGATAATAACTGCCGGTTTGGTGGACCGGTTTGTGCAGGTTTTCTTATTTTTTTAAATTCTGCTGCTTCACAGCCTTAAATTGAGCTTAATGAGAATTTACTTTGTAATGAGTAATAATTAAGATATGGAAATTTATTGGACTTTTAATAGATGGGTATTCTATACCTATCAAATAATCTCTGTGATGGTTTATTTTCTACTGACTATTTGTCATTTGCTTGGTTTATCCTCTTAAATAGGTTCTTGCATGACAAGGTTAAGCCACATGTTGTGCATCGGGATATTCGTGCCAGTAATGTACTGCTTGATGAAGAGTTTGGAGCACACTTGATGGGAGTTGGTCTCTCTAAGTTTGTGCCTTGGGAAGTGATGCACGAGAGAACGGTGATGGCAGGTGGTACATATGGGTACCTTGCACCAGAGTTTGTTTACAGAAATGAGCTTACAACAAAAAGTGATGTCTACAGCTTTGGAGTTCTGCTGTTAGAAATAGTCACCGGACGTAGGCCTGCACAAGCAGTCGATTCAGTGGGTTGGCAAAGTATATTTGAGTGGGCAACACCTTTGGTCCAGGCACACCGCTACCCTGAGCTTTTGGATCCGCTCATATCTTCATCTTCTTCAGAAATTCCAGAAGCTGGTGTCATTCAGAAGGTGGTGGACCTTGTGTATGCTTGCACACAGCATGTCCCATCTATGCGTCCGCGAATGTCTCATGTTGTCCATCAGCTACAGCAATTGGTCTAGTCATCCATTTTAAAATGAGAGCGACCCAGCTGGTGCCCTGGGGATTTTCCAACTGCAAGATAACTGCATCGGCATTCTTTATCCCTACTGACTGTGGAGGTTCTGAGAAATTGCTGAATAATGGAAGCGAAGAGTTGGACTAACATAGGTTCTAGTGTAGACTAAAACATATGTATGCTGTCTCAATGTTGTTGTAGAATATCCATTTCCTTTAAATTAAGAATGCATTGCCCTGTAGATTATGCAGATCAATTCTGGCGCTGCAATTTGTAGGAAAAGGTCCTGCAGGCAAAAGATCCTCAGGAAGTTTTTTGAATTCTGGATCTCAATATATTGTTATTAAGCCATTGTAGTTTCATAATATGATGTTAGAGGTTTTGATCTTCACCGCTTTGAACCGGAATCATTTCTGATTTAGCCGGTTCAAGCTGGTTTCAGTTCAATTATGGCTCCAGGCTCTGGGCTGGTTCTGAATTTATTTTTTGACAGTTTTGATTTCCGTTGGGTTCTGATTTGGTCAAATTTGAAATGGTTTTGGTCTGATTTTAATTCCAATTCCAATTCTAATATGAATTTTGAATAATTGGTGAAAATAAAACCATTTCTTATTATTATAACTTTAATCATTAAAGAAACTTAAAATTTTGTTACTAATTGAGAAATATTACTATTATGTATGTGAAATTAAAATCATAATTTTAACAGTAACTGTAGGGTTTTTTTTTTAAGTATAAATTTTGTGATAATATAAGAGTAATCGTTTTTGTAGATGGGGGATGTGAGGAGGATGTTAGTCATAGGATTAAAGCCCGATAGTAGAAGTAGAGACGTGTCACGGGAGTTTTATGTGATGGCAAGATTCCCAATAAGTTGAAAGGAAAATTTTACTATACAACCATACGATCGGTCATATTATATGGTAGTGAGTGTTGGGTACTGAATGAGTCGTATGTGTCTAATATGTGTCTAAGATAAGAGTTATGGAGATGAGAATGTTAGGGTGGATGAGTGGCCATAGTAGACTAGATAAAGTCCATAATGAGAGTATTACAAAAAAAGTAGGAGTTGAGAGAAGGGAGATTGAGCTGATTTGGTTATATGAAACGTAGATACATGGAGAGATAAATATAACACATTAGGTTAAATGATAGAAAGAAAAGAAGGGATAGATCTAAATTGATCAGGATGAGAGTAGTACAATATGACATAAAATTATAACATATTTCTGAGAATTTAACCCAAAATCGTTTAAAATGGAGAAAAAGAATCCATATAGCCCATCCTAAATTTTTTGGATAAAAGCTTAGTTGAGTTGAGTGTAATAATAATCGTTCTTAAGAGAAAATAAAGCTTAAACGTATAATTTTTTCATGATATTTGTTATTTGCAAATGTATTTTTATTTAATATTTATAGTTATATTTATTTATTATTTTTATTTATTTTAAAATAAAAAATATCTTTATTAAAAATTCATATATTTATATATTATTAGTTTTTTGTTATACGTGCGTTTTATCCTTTTTAATCTATTTTTAAATTATAATTTTTATTTAAAAAATTATTTTAATTTATGCTAATTTATAATCTAATTTTAAAATAATAAAATTTAAATAATTAATTACAAACTAACTTAGAATAATAAATATTACCCAAAAAAAACTATATGTTAATAAATCATATTCAATATAAAAACACACAAAGTTTATAAAAAAAATAGCATAAAAATAATATATAATACTTTCTTTTCAAATAAATAAAATATAATACTTAAAAAAATTCTATTGAATTAAGAATCTCAACAAATACAAGAGAAAACTCTATATATGTAAGTGTGATTATATCAATATAAATTATATATAGAGAATATAAAAAAATACACCATAAATTTTATCGCTAAATTATTTAAAAGAGAATTTTTCATTTTCATTAAATTAATATTTTGAAGTTTTATGTGCTAACATGGCAAATTTTGTTTTATTTTAATTAGTTTTATTGTCAGGTTATTACTCTAATAAATAGTATATAGATAATAATAATAATATGATGGCATAAATTAAGATTTTTAATTATTTATATCTATTAAATTTTATTAATTTTTATTCACTTAATTCTATATTTTTATTATCAATGTTGTATGCAAGGGTAGACTCACATATCCATTCTTTTATTAAAAAAAATTGACTTTCCCTTTTTATTTGATAATATATAAATATTAAATATAAGGTTTACAAATTTTGTATTTATTTAAAATATTAAAAATTTTAATTTTAGTGACTAATTTTTTAATTTGTCTCTAAAAAATTCTCTCAAAATTTAGAAAGAATAATATTATTTAATTAATTAACATTTAAAATTAGTTTTATCATCAATCATGAAAATAAATTAAATATTAAGCAAAAAAAATCTAATTTTTATGGTATAAAAATTTATCTCCATTTATTTATTCATATAGAGTCAAAATTTTTAATTACTATTTATTATAATAACTATAATTTAGTATTTTAAAACAAAATTCTATTTAGCTTTTCTGTGACACTTTAATTCTTTAATCAAAATTGAACTCAACTGAATAAATCAAAACTTTTAAAATTATAAATCGAATCAAAATTTCAAATTATTAATAATCAGTCTAGTCATCAAATCCAACCAATGAAGTAATCAAAATAACACTAGCTTTACTGCTAGATTTGATCTTTTTAGCAACTCTTCTAAATGCTAAGAACAGTAGCACTGTCAGTTTCCCCCATTTATCCTAAATTCCTAATCCTTGGCTTCTGTCTCCCTCGTAGCTCAAGCTTTAGAATCTTCAGACTCTTCTCGGTTTTACTCTAAAATTGACTGGTTCTACCCTAGTTGCCATGCACGTTGCGTCCTTGCTTCTTTTAACTTCCCTACACCATCGTTGAGGTTGATATCGTCGAGTGGGGGATTGTGAAAAAGAGACAAAGAGAGGTGGATAGGTAAGGGGCTGGGAGAGAGGTATCATTAAGGTCTTTGAGAGGTGGGCTTTAGCAAGAGAGAAATCTTTTTTTTTTTTTTCTTAATTCCATAAATATTAACAGAAGGGGTAAATCACTGGTAAAAACAAAATGCAATTAGCAAGATGAAATAATTATGTCTAAAACAACAACAATAATTAAGTTTTAGGCTCCGTTTATTTCATGAAAAATATTTTTTTAGAAAATATTTTGTACATTTTTGGCATTTGGAGCACTTAAGAGAATTAGTCAAAGAAAAATATTTTCCTGATCAAAGGAAAACTAAGTCATTTTTTGAGAAAGATGACTTTTATTTTTTAAAAGAGAAAATCATTTTTCATTTTCTAAAATTTGATAATTCTATTAAAATGTGAATACATTTATACATATATGAAATAAATATAAATTATTAATTTAATATTACGACTAAATAATAAAAAATATTTTTATAGAAATTCTTTTTTTATAAAAAATATTTTTTATATACAAGTTATTTTTCATGAAACTAACGGAACCTTAATTTCAAATTAATTGTAGTAAACTATATGAATTCTTTTATGCAGACATCAGTATCAAAAATTTAAAAATCTTTTAATACTATTCCCATCCATGTTATTTTAAACCTTTCCCTTCTCCTTCTCACTTTTTTCCTTATTAATTTATCACATTTAGTATTTGAATATTTAATTAAAAAACATATTATTATTATTATTATTGTTAGACTAATGATTTTTCATTTTTTCGATAATTTTTTTCTAAAAATAATATAAATTTTTGGAAAAGAATTTTTTTTCTCTAAAATTTAATTATTGAACTAGTATATTTGAGTATAAAAGAAGCTAAATGCATTTTTTTTTTAAATAGAAGGTCGATAGTTGTAAACTTATATTGCTTTTTGCGGACCCCAAAACCAAAATGTCAGGATGGCCGAGTGGTCTAAGGCGCCAGACTCAAGTTCTGGTCCTCGTGAGAGGGCGTGGGTTCAAATCCCACTTCTGACAATCCTTTTATCTCTTTTCATTTTTTTTTCAATTTTCTTATTTTTATTTATTTTAAATTATTATTTTTTTCATTTTCTTTTCGTTAATTTTAAGTTTCTAAATTAAAATATAATCTTTTAATAAATAGCTATGGGAGATTTTAGAGTGAATTTAATTTTTTACAAAGTAAATAAAAAGGGTAAATTATTATTTTTTTACAGTTTAATATAATTAATTACTAGATGACCATATTTTGAAAACGAAATTATTAAAATATCTCTATAATTTTTTCTGTTAAAAATTTAATCCTTTCGTTAATATTTATAAAATATTTAGTAGATAAGAAAAGACAACTCAATGTTAAATTAAAATTATTTTAGTTTTTCTAATAACTGCGGTATTGCACTTTTACGGTTTATTAAATATAATTATTTATTATTAATTTTATATTAAAAATTATCAATATTATTTAAAAATGTATAATATTATATTGAAAAACGGGCAACATTACATAGAAAATATAATTTCTTATATTATTGATGCAAAATTAATAAAATTTTCAAACTCCACTCAATCATTGAACCAATGAAAATAAAGATCAAACAAGAATTTAATTAATATATTATTAAATAAATATTAAAAATAACAATAAAATATTATTACAATCATTAATTTTATAAATAATTATTTAATAGAGCTAATTAAAGTTTAATATGCAATTTTAAGAAGTAACCAAAATTTTTATTTAAATTTTAAAATAATAATATATATAACAAAATACTTAACGTAAAAATTTTTAATAATAAACAATTTATTTAAATCAAGAAAATTTTTTTTAATATTATTTGTTGTAAAAACAATTTAACTCACTAAGAACTTAAATGTTGGCATACCAGATATGGAACCTATCAACTAATGTAGATATACTTTCTCACTTCTAAATCAAAATGAATGTGGAAATCTATTATATTAAACACAGCTTTGTCTTAAATGTGAGCAAGCCTAAATTTGTAACGTCCTGAATTTTTAAATAATTATTTTATGTAGAAATTAACTGGTTTGCCAGGCCCAGGAGAGATATTGTGTAGTTGTTGTGTTGTGGGTCTGAAGCTTTTTGGATTGAGAAGTGTTAGTTGAATTATTTTACAGATTGAGTAGGTCCTAAGTATAAGAAAAATTCTGCTGGATTTCTGATATAAACATAGAGTGTCTTAAGCTCTTTAGTTCTTTATTTTGAGTTAATATTGATAAATTTCTTGAATATGATTGTTTAGGTGATCCGAGTCAACCTTCCTCATCTTCTCAGCTGCCCCAGTGACATTTGGATAATCTGTGAGTAGATATTAATTTTATTTATAATTTCAATATTATTATTATATATTCAAAGCATGCTCATGTGAATACCGCCTTTTGTAGTTAAATGTTAGGCACACCCTTTTGTTACATATTTTATTGATAAAAATATTGTGAATGCCGCCTTACGATAATTTAGAGTTTTGTGTGTGTGTTGGCGCATGTGCGGTGTGGATATGGATATGAGTAGGATGAGTTGTCAGGCTGGAGTTTGATTTGCTGGGACCCGATCTTTATATGTAAATAAGTCGGGGTGAGTACGGCTTTGAGTTGATCTCGCTAACCCCCGCACTTGGATTATTAAGAGAAAGTTCGGCTTGAGTTGACCTGGCTGATAGGTATTGGAATTAAGAGAGCTGTATAAGGAATCAGCTCCCATATGTATGTAAGTGCTCCAAATTAACTTTTGTGCAAATATTGTTTGAATTATTTGAAACTATATGAATATATTGCATTTCATATATAGAAATGCATCAGGCTTAGATAGTTATAGAAATTTTATTTAAAATCAATATCTTATTCTATGAGTTGAACGCTCACTCCTGTTTCACTTTTTTTTCCCCCTCAAGTGACAGTTGGACTTATTAAAAATAACCTAATTTCTTTTCTTGCAGGTTAAATAAGAAAAGTTTAGTTTTACTTTTATTATCTTTCGTTCAATTCTAAAACTTCACATGTACTAGTAGATGTATTATTTTTTTATATAGGGTTGCAATAACTTAATTTTCTAGAGTTGTAAACTTAATTATGGGAGATTACTTGGGTGTATGTGATATTTATTTTTATGGATAGAGGGAGCTGAGCTCCCAAATGTTTGTTTATCCATTTTGAGGATTGTGAGGGTGAGCTGAGCTATCCATAATATTAATATTATGTGTTACAGGTCGAGCGAATTAACACTCTCCGTTGAATAGTTCAAATTATGGCCGAATTTTGTCCATTTGTTTTCTTGAAATTGGAATATTTTTATGGGCTTTATATTTGGGCTTGAAATAATTAGGCTTATGACGGGCTTCAGGGGCCTTATGCTCATCCAAGTCCTAGTGCCGGTCCAGCTTAGAAATCGCGTCGTGACAAAATTGGTATCAGAGCTTAGGTTTTAGATTTATGGGAAAGTGTGTAGCTAGAGTTGTCATATGCAGAGTATATGTTTCTGTTTTGTCTTTTTCTATAACTCATTGTTTCTAGATTCTGCATTATTCTCTATGTATATAACACCCCGAATTTTTAAATAAGTATTTTATGTGTAAATTATAATATTTTATTTTATTATATATTATGAAAATTAAATTGAGATTTTTTGAATTTTCAAATTGGGTTTGATTTTCTTAAGACGATAAATTTTATCAAAATTTAAAAATTAATTTAAAGACTAAGGAGCAAATTTATAAATACATTTGGACTTCATAAATTTTTTTGAATTTTTTGTAATTTTTTCAAAATTTTTAGGCATCGTTTTGGGTACCAGGGTAGAGTAAAAATTAAATTTCAGGTCTCCTAACTTGAACCGATCGAATCAAACTGAATCAGGTTGGAAATGTCGAATCGGACTAGTCCGTTTTTCTTTTTCTCTCCCCTCCCCGCGCGTCCAGCCCTCCCCATTTCTCCTTCCTTTTTCTCTCACCTCTACCCTCCTCACCGCCGGCTAGCCATCCCCCTCCCTCCCCAACACGCCGATGCTCCACCAGGACCCTTCCCCACTGCTGGCCGCCCCCCTAGTCACCAAAAAAACACGCCTAAAAGCCTCCCTTTCACACGCACATCCCTTGAGCTTCTTGGCCTGATTCCGATCGATCCGACCACTAATTGGACCGGGTCCAGTCCCAAACGTGCCCTACTCTTCGAAAGCTTTCCAAAGACACCAAGAACACAAATTTCTATAAAGCAGTTTGTTCGAATCAAGTCTAGAAAGTTTTAGCCCATTTTGAATTTTAGGTTAGATTTCTTTCAAACCAGGAATCCCACGGGAATTCTGAGACCACTGGCAAGCTCCACTCGGAGAGAGTTTTACAACAACGTAAATTTCAAAAATTTTCGATACTAAAATTTTGGTGGATCCCACAAGCTTTGCAGTGATTTTTTGAGCCTTTATTGAGCTTGTTTAATTAAATAAAAATTATATTCTAACTTCTGGTATTGTGGGCTTCACGTAGGTACTTTTATTTTATGAAAGTTAGGCAAATAGGCCTGATGAGAGAAAAGATTGAGGATAATGGCACAGAGATTTGATGCTAGAATTCAGAATGGTGAGACCTAGAGTCTGTAATCGAGAGTTAGGCAAGTACTTTCAATGTGACCTACTAGGTAACTTTGTGAGGAAACATGAGTGACAATTTGATAATAGGTAACATAACAGTACTAGAGGATAAGACAGGTATAAATGTTACTCACAAGTTACTAAGAAGTACAAAAATCAAAGTAAAGAATGTAAGACTAGAGATAGTTTTGGAAGCATTTGATAGTGAGAGGTATATCTTTCAGAATACCGCAGAAGGCAGGGACATAGGATAATGATTCTAGGTATGAAATACAAATGGAGTGTAAACAGATATAGTAAATTATGAGATTATATGCCAGGCATAGCAGTGGCACAATAAGGAGTTAGTGCAGTAAAATCCTGTAGGTAGAGCACAATAATTGCAAAGGGATGATGAAAATTGAAGAGGAGGATCAAGAGATATGGGTAAATTTGATGCTGAAGTTTGGAAAGCTATAGGAAATATATCAAGAAGAAGGAATACGTAAAGTATCTTGTCTGAGATTGTGGTACAATACCCATTTCCCACTACATGATAGTTCAAGTGAAAATTATAGGTTCATGGATATCTATCTAACCATGAAGAGTAATTCCCTACAAAGGATAGTAGGGAACGATAATATTTTGATGGTCATGTTAAGAAGGAGATACAGGAAGAATCATCCATGGTGAATGGCCCGTGTTTCATAAAATGAGCAGTAAGTTAGTACTATAGTATGATACTATATGGTGGATGTGCTGGTGGAAACTAATCACAGAGTTAGGATTAAGAAATAACAAAAATGTGTATTTCCATATTCCTAGAGTGAAAGAGTTTAACTTTGATGGTGACAGAAGTGTAGCTCCATACAATCTAGTGTCAGCCATAAGTGCCAGAAAGATGTTAAGGCGTGACTGTCAAGGTTATGTGGAACTAGTGAGGGACACATCTGTTTAAGGTACTTATGTGGAAAATGTACTTATTGTTAGGGAATTTATGGATGTTTTTCCTAAGGAGCTTCCTAGGATGCCACCTGATAGGGAGATTGAATTCTGCATAGATACTGTGCCGGGTATAAAACCCATTTCTGTACCACCCTATAGGATGGTGCCAGCCGAGTTAAAAGAATTGAAAGAACAGCTACAGGAGCTTCTGGACAAGGGTTTTATTTGGCCAAGCACATCACCTTAGGGTGCTCTTGTTTTGTTTGAAAGGAAGAATGATGGGTCATTGAGATTGTGCATTAATTATAGACAAACAAGGTAACAATTAAGAATAAGTATCAATTCCCTTGGATTGATGACTTGTTTGACTAGCTGTAAGGAGCAAGATACTTCTTTAAGATAGACCTACAATCGAGCTATCATTAGCTGAGAATAAGGAGTAAGGATGTGTAAAAAATAGCATTCAGGACTAGGTATGGTCATTATGAGTTCTTGATGATGCCATTTAAACTCACTAATACACCAGTAGTTTTTATAGATCTAATGAATAGGGTGTTTAGACCATTTATATATTACTTTATCATTGTTTTCATAGATGACATTTTAGCATATTCTCGAACCAAGCAATAACATGCTTGGCATTTAAGGATGGTGTTGCAAACCTTGAAAAAGCATCAACTGTATGCTAAATTTTCAAAGTGTGAGTTCTAGCTGGAAAGTATTTCATTTTTGTGACATGTGGTCTCTAGTGAAAGCATTTAAGTGGAATCCAAGAAAATTAAAGCAGTAACTGATTGGCTTATGCTTACTACAGTCACCGAAGTGCGAAGTTTTCTAGGCCTAGCAGGTTATTGCAGGCACTTTATATAGATCTTCTTCAGGATAGTAGCTCCTCTGACACAGTTGACTCGAAAGAATGTCCTATTTTTTAGTCAAATGAGTGTGAGAAAAGCTTCCAGAAGCTTAGGGACTATTTAATTTTAGCTCCTATGCTAACTTTGCCTATGAGTGGAGAAGGATATACGATATGTTGTGATGCTTCTAGAATTGAATTAGGGTGTATTTTGATGCAGCATGATAAAGTGGTGGCTTATGCTTCTAGATGGTTAAAGAAGCACAAGCAGAATTACCCCACCCATGATCTGGAAATAGTGGTTGTTGTCTTTGCACTGAAATTTTAGAGGCACTACCTGTATGATGAAGTGTGCGAGATATACACCGACCATAAAAGCTTGAAGTATATCTTCCAGTAGAGAGATTTAAATTTGAGGCAGAGGATATGGATGGATCTTTTGAAGGACTATAATTGCACTATCCAATACCAACCAGGTAAAGCAAATGTGGTGGTAGATGCTTTGAGCAGGAAGTCTTCTGGTAGCTTGGCACATATAACAATAGAGAGGAGACCATTGATTCAGGAGTTGCATGAACTGATGGATCAGGGTTTGATGTTGAATATAACTATTTTGGGTGCACTTTTGGCACATTTTAGAGTATGGTTGGATCTGCAGGACAGAAATAGAGTTTTCTAGTATAGGGACCCACAATTAATGTAGATTGTGAAAAGGGTGCAGTAGAGAAAAGATTATGAATTTGGGTTTGATGGAGATGGTACCCTTATGCAAGGCTCCAGGGTATGTGTGCTAGATGTGGACAACCTAAGAAATGAAATTATGAAAGAGACGTACTATACACCTTACAGTGCTCACCCAGGATGTACAAAAATGTACCATAATGTGAAGGATAAGTACTGATAGAATGGTATGAAGAGAGACGTAGCAGATTTTATGTCTAACTGCCTAACTTATCAGAAAGTAAAGTTTGAGTATCAGAGGCCATCAGGGAAGCTACAGGAGATTCCCATCCTAGAGTGAAAGTAGAAAATGATCACTATAGACTTCATGATTAGGTTGCCTCATACTACCCGAAGGTATGATTCTATATGGGTGATTATGGACTGTTTGACTAAGTCAGCTCTCTTTTTGCCTGTACAGACCACTTGTTCTGTTGCTCAGCATATAAGGTTGTACATCTGTGAGATTGTCGGATTGCATGAGATTCCTGCTTCCATAATATCTAACAAAGGGCCCTAGTTCACTTTTTGGTTCTAAAGGAAACTTCAGAAAGCACTTGGCACACAGCTGAATTTTAGTATGGCTTTCCATCCACAGACAGATGGACAATCTGAAAGGACAATTTAAACATTAGAGGATATGTTTCACATGCGTGTTATAGATTTTGGAGGTTAATGGGATGATTAGCTACCATTAGTGGAGTTTGCTTATAATAACAGCTATCATTCCAATATTGGAATGATACTCTATAAGACATTATATGGTAGAAAGTATAAGTCCCTTATGCGTTAGACAGAAGTTAGAGAGGTGAGAGTACATGATTTAGATATGGTATAGTACACTTCAGAGATAATTTATTTGATCAAGGAACGCTTAAAGATAGCTTTCAACAAACAGAAGAGTTATGCAGTGGGTGATTATATGTTCTTAAAGGTATCTCCTATGAAAGGGTTTATGAGATTTGGAAAGAAAGGCAAGTTGGCACCCCATTACATAGGACCTGTTGAGATCACGGGCAGAGTGGGAGCAATTGCTTATCGGTTAGAGTTGCCACTAAACCTTTTTTATATCCACCCAAAGTTTCATATTTTCATGCTTACGAAATATGTTCCCAATCCTTCTCATATGTTGCAACCAGACACAGTGAAGTTAAATGAGAACTTGACTTTTGAGGAACAACCTGTGGCCAGAGTAGATTATCAGATGAGGCAACTTTAGTCAAAACAAATCTTTATGGTTAAAGTCCTGTGGAGAAGTCAATCTGTAGAGGAATGCACTTGGGAGTCAGAGTGAGATATACACGACAAATACCCATACTTGTTTAGTATGTAACTCAGTGTATTTGTTCTACCTTGTATACAAATTTAAGGATGAATTTTCTATAAGGAGAGAATAATGTAACGTTCTGAATTTTTAAATAATTATTTTATATGGGAATTAACTGATTTGCCAGGCCCAGGAGGGGCATTGTGTAGTTGTTGTGTTGTGGGCCTGAGGCCTTTTGGATTTAGAAGTGTTAGTTGAGTTATTTTGCAGGTTGGGTAGTTCCTAGGTATAGGAAAAATTCTGCTAGATTTTCGACATAAACCTAAGGTGTCTAGTTCTTTATTTTGAGTTAATATTGATAAATTTCTTAAATATTATTGTTTAGGTGATTTGAGTCAACATTTCTCATTTTCTCAGCTGCCCCAATGACATTTGGATAATCTGTGAGTAGATATTGATTTTATTTATAATTTCAATATTATTATTATATATTCAAAGCATGCTCATGCATTCACTTATATATATATATGTAGTTAAATGCTTGGCACGCCCTTTTGTTGCATATTTTATTGATAAAATTATTGTGGATGTTGCCTTAATGTAATTTAGAGCTCTGTGTGTGTGCTGGCGTGCGTGTGGTGTGAATATGGATATGGGTAGGATGGGTAGTCGTGGCTGGAGCTTGACTTGCTGGTATCCGATCCTTATATGTGGATAAGTCGGGGTAAATATGGCTTTGAGTTGATTTCACTAACCCCTATACTTGGATTATTAAGAGAAAGTCTGGCTGGAGTTGACCTCGCTAGCAGGTATTGGAATTAAAAGAATTCTATAGGAGAGCAACTCCCATATGTATATATGTTGATGTGACACACGGGTGTGTAAGTGCTCCAAATTATCTTTTGTGCGAATATTGTTTGAATTATTTGAAACTATGTAAATATGTTACATTTCATATATAAGAATGCATTAAGTTTAGATAGTTATAGAAATTTTATTTAAAATTAATATCTTACTCTAGGAGTCGAATGCTCACCCCTATTTAACTTTTTTTTTTCCTTAGGTGACAAGTGGACTTATTGAAAATAACCTGCTTTCTTTTCTCACAGGTTAAATAAGAAAAGTTTAGTTTTACTTTTATTATCTTTCGTTCAATTTTAGAACTTTATATGTACCAGTAAATGTATTATTTTTTTATATGGGGTTGTAATAATTTAATTTTCTATAGTTGTAAACTTAATTATGGGAGATTACTTGGGTGTATGTGATATTTATTTCTATGGATGGAGGGAGCTGAGCTCCCAAATGTTTATTTATTCATTTTGAGGATTATGATGGTGAGCTGAACTCCCAAATGTTTATTTATCCATTTTGAGGATTGTGATGGTGAGCTAAGCTCCCTAAAATATTGATATTACGTGTCACAGATCGGGCTAGTTAGCACTCTCCATTAAATTGTCCAAATTATGGCGAGACTCTATCCGTTTATTTTCTTGAAATTGTATTATTTTTATAGGCTTTATGTTTGGGCTTGAAATAATTAGATTTACTGCGGGTTTCGAAAGTTTTATGCTGACCCAAGTCCTAATGGTGGTCTGGCCTAGAGATCGATTCGTAACAAAATTGATTAAAGCAATGTAAACTAGAAATTGAAGATTAGATTAATTACATAAAAGTAAATACAAGGCTTTGAAAATAAAAAATAAGACTTAAAATTAATATAATTTTAATATATTAAAATGATCAATAATTACGTGCAAAGCACAGGCAATTCTATCTCTTTCTCTTTCTATATATAGCTTATTTTCTTATGGCATTGCTATATGGCACATTTATCTCTAATATTTTCATACGTCACTTTCTTTAGAAAGATAAATTTGCTAATTAATGAAAGATTAATATGCTAATTAGTAATTAATTTTAATTAAATAATAATTCTTTCTATAAAATTATTATTGTCTTGGAAAGCATTATTAATACCATTCTTGTATCAATTTTCATTATTTATTAATTTACTGATTAATGAAAAGATTAAATTGCTAATCAATAATGATTTCTTATAATTAAATAATAATTCTTTCTATACAACATTATTGCCTTGCAAAACATTAGTTATACCATTCTTATATCCATTTTCTTTTTTTTTTATTAATTTGTTAATTCATGAAATGATAACTATGCTAATTAATAATTTTTTTCTTATTAAATAATAATTCTTTATATGCAAAGTATTATTATTACTTTGTAAATCATTATTAATACCATTCTCATATCAATTTTCATTTTTTAATTAATTTACTAATTGAAGAGGAGATTAATATATTAATTAATTATTTTTCTTATTAAATAATAATTCATTATATACAATAATTATTATTACCTTGCAAAGCATTATTAATAGCATTCTGATCTCATTTTTCATTTTTATATTTGATTACGATAATTCTCAAACTTAAAACTTCATAATCTTGAAAATGAATTTAGTATTACTAAATTAAAATTCATTGGTAACACTAAAATTCCATTAAATTACTTTGACATTTTTTTTCTAAAGAAAAAGAAAAATGGAATTATTATATAAGAGACTAAATTGATAGAATTTGATTCATTTAAAATTAGATTAGAATAAATTGATTTAATAGACTAAAATTAAAATCAGATCCAAATTGATGAAAATCAATTCAGCTAAAATTAAATTTTAATGTAAATCAATTATCCATTTTGATTAAAATCAAAATCAAACTAAAAATAAAGTTAAAACTCGGAAGTAATAAAATCCTACAATTCAATTTTGATTCATGAAATCATAGTTGTTATCTAAACTTAGTGTTGATATAAAATAAAGGATAAATTATTATTCAGTTTCTTAATAATAATAAAATTAATATTTTGATCCCTCACATTTGTCCCTCCGTTTATTTTTATTAATTTAACAATTAATCTAAGAATTAAAAAATAATCAATGAGAGATAAAAATACTGATAATAGTAAAAATTCAGTAAAAAGTGCATAATAGAATTAAAATTTAGACGGTAACTGATATGTTTTTTAAAATATGAAAATTAAATCATTAATTTTACTATAATATATAAAATAATAATTTCCCCTAAAATAAGTGTAGGGCATATGTTATGTGGTAGGAGTGTTTGATTTCGGTTCGGTTCAAGTTTTGCTTAGGAACCAGAATCGAACTAAAATTTTGGTATGATTTTAGTTTGATTTTTTATTGTTTTGATTCCGATTCGGTATGGTTCTCAGTTTTTTTATTACAGTTAAGTTCGGTATGGTTCCGGTTCAGTTTCCAATTTTTAAAATTATTTTATATAATTATTTCCTTAAAAAATCATATTTAAATTAATATTTAAGTTTTGAATTGAGTTATTAATACATAATATATCAAGTAATATATCTTTTAGCTATTTCTAAATTATATAATCTTTAACTATAAGGCACATAAATAATTTAAAATTAAATATATTATATATTATAATAATATAATTATATCATATAATATATATTTTAATTATTTATTAATCATATAATATTTAACTATAAAATATAAATATAATTAAGTATATATATTTACAATTAAGAATTATAAGGTAATTTAATGTATTTGTAACTAAAATTATTAAAAAAATATAGAAAAATAAAATATAATATTAGATTGTATTTAATTCATAATTATATATATATATATATAATTATATTAAAAGTACATAATATATCTAAAAAAATATAGAAAAACATATATATAAATTCGGTTCAGTTCCAGTTCGATATGGTTCCAGTTCAGTTTGAATACGATTTGGTTCTTAATAAAGAATTAGAATCAAATTAAAGTATGAAAATAATTTTAGTTTGATACGATTTCTATTAATTCGATACGAATTTTCAGTTTAATTTGATTCTGCAAGAACCGTGCACAGCCTAATATATAGTTATGAGTGTGTGGTGGCTCATCTTATCTTTTTGAAGGATTGTAATTTATTTAGTTAAAAATATAAAAGATGGCTTGGCGGGAAAGAGGTATGAGCTCTTAGTTTGTTTAAGCTGAGTTGGCAACATGAGTTGTGCACCACAAGCTAGACAGTTACTCACTCAACGCTTGGATATAAAGCCAAAGACTCTTAGCAGAGAAATCAATTCATTCTCTTCTTTTAGGACTTGTTAAACCAAATGGCGACTCTGGTGACTAACATCCCCCAAGTGAAACTCATATCATCCTCTGGAAATCTGGACATGCCCGTGATTGCTTTGGGCACAGCCAGCGACTAATTTATTGAATCCGCCATGAGAGATGCGGTCCTAGATGCCATCAGCTTGGGATACAGGAACTTTGACACCGCCGCCGTGTACGGCACAGAGCAGGTTCTTGGGGAAGCTATTGCCGAAGCTCTTAAACTTGGCCTCCTTGCTTCTCGAGAGGAACTTTTCATCACTTCAAAGCTCTGGTGCAGCGATGCACATGGTGACCGTGTTGTCCTTGGTCTAAAGAATTCTCTCAGGCAATTAATCATACATCTCTCAAATTTAGATTAAAAAAATAAAAAAATGTTCGTCAATTCAATTAGCTTTAAGTACTTAATTGATTGCTAATGTGTACAGGAATCTTCAATTGTAGTACCTAGATCTTTATCTTATTCACTGGCTTATCACTTGTGAGTCAGGAAAGTATGAATATCCAATACCTAAGGGGAGCTTCAACCAATGGACTACAAGTCTGTGTGGGCAGGCATGGAAGAGTGCCAGAGGCTAGGCCTCACAAAGTCCACTGGAGTCAGCAACTTTTCTCGTAACAGGTTTGAAACTATATTTTCCTTTGCTACAATTCCTCCTGCAGTGAACCAAGTAAGTCTTTGCCAATTTATGATTAATTATGTTCATTTAATTTGTTGATGTCAGAGACTTATGGGCAATAGATGATACTTTGGAGATGTTTTATGTACATATATATTTCTATTTAGGTCGAGATAAGCCCTGTATGGCAACAAAAGAAGCTTATAGAATTTTGCAAGACCCAAAATGTCATAGTGACTGCTAGGAGCGTTCGGTTCCAGTTTGGTTTCAATTCAGTCCAGGATTTGTCTAGAAATCAGAACCGAATCGGTATTTTAAAATTTTGGTACGGTTTTGGTTCGATTCTTCATTGCTTTGGTTTCAGTTTGGTACAGTTATCGGTTTTTCTATTCTGATTCGGTTCGGTACGATTCCAGTTCAATTCTCCATTATTAAAATAATTTTATGTAATTATTTCCTTAAAACGTCAAACTTGAATTAACACTTAAGTTTTGAATTGAGTTATTAAGACATAATATATCATATAATATATTTTTTAGCTATACTTAAATTATATAATCTTTAATTATAAAGTGCATATATAATTTATGATTAAATATATTATATAATATAATAGTATATCATATAATGTATATTTTAATTATTTATTAATTATATAATATTTAACTATAAGATAGAAATATAATTAAGAATTAATATATATATATATATATATATATATATATATATATATATATATATATATAATTAAGAATGATAAGATAATTTAATGTATTTATAACTAAAATTATTAAGAAAATATAGAAAAATAAAATGTAATATTAAGTTATATTTAGTTCATAATTATATATACATACAAAAGTATATATAATTATATTGAAAATATATAATACATCTAAAAAAACATAGAAAAACATATATATAAATTTAGTTCTCAATTCGGTACCGGTTCAGTACGGTTCCAGTTCGATTTCGGCACGATTCCTATTCGGTTCTTAGTGAAGAATCAGAACCGAACCAAAGTATTAAAATAAATTCGGTTCGATATGATTTCTGTCGATTCGGTTCCCTCAACAACCGTGCACAGCCCTAGTGACTGCTTACTCTCCTTTAGGAGCAATAGGTGTCAAGTGGGGCAGCAGTCTGGTTATGTGCAATGAAGAGCTGAAAGAGATAGCCAAGAAGAATGGAAAGACTGTTGCACAGGTTCTACTAATTGCATATTTTCAATTGGTATTTTCTTTGTGCATTTTTTTTATTATTTTTTTAGTAGAGGATAAGGAAATGAGACTCAAATCTGATATGTTTTCAGCTATTAAATCATGTTAAGCTTTTCTTTATGTATTTTCACTTAGATGTAAATAGCAGTGGATTACTCATTAATTCTTTTATATATATATATTAGTGATCATCTTTGAGTTTGCACTGCAAGTAGCTCGGAGGTGGATAATTGAGCAAGGGGTAACTGCAGTGCAAACTTAAAGGTGATCACTAATAGAATATATATATATATATATATATGCTACAAAATTTCTTTATCTTGCCTATAAATAGTAAATATTTTGTACCATTTGAAAACTAGTAAACTTTCTCTTATCTTCTAATGTTTTCAAATTGTTTTTTTATTTATTCTATTTCTCATTGCAGCAAAGTGAAACCCCAAGCATACGAAGATCAACCAGTTGAATCTTCCTCCTTATTTCTTATTATGTTTTCTATCTTTTAATAATAAAATTTCTTGCTTGGTAAAAAATTAATAAAAAAAAAAAAAAACCTGAAATGTATGTCTTCAAAACCATGGGTTTGTGATTCTGGACATGTGGATCCGAAGAAAGGTCTTTCTCTAGGCCTCATTTACCATATCTACGCAGAAGATTACATAATATTTTTGTATTCTTTGAATTGCTCTCTTGAAATTGTTCAGGAAATTACTGAACCTAATCTTACTTGTTGGAAAAAATGTAAGATCATGGTGAGCTCAATTACCCATCATTCTTAGTCTTGTTTGGAAACAAAATAACTATTCAGTACACTCGTGAATTGACAAACGTGGGCACTGTGAAGTCTACTTATAAAGTGCAAGTGTGTACACCATCGAATGTAGCAGTGACAGTAAAACCAACTGAGCTCGTTTTCGATAGTATTGGAGAGAAGAAAAGATATATAGTTACATTGGTAGCAAAGAAGAATTCAAAGCCAGCTGCTGGAGTAGCATTTTGTTCAATCGTTCGGAGTAATGTTAAGAACCAAGTAAGCGGCCCAGTTGCATATTCATGGATACAACTCTTAGAAACTCCTTTGTGGTTTTCACAAATTGACCCATTGGAAGAAAAGCAAAATTAAGTGTTTAATGTACGATATGTATGTTTCTGAATCCAAGTAATGGAATCACATCATGTTCCATCTTTGAAGAAAGCATAAACCTTTATTAAAATGGATAAACTTTAGCTAAAATCTATAAGAATATATTTTGAAGTATAAATAAAGTTGGTTTTTTAATTATTTATTTTAAAAGTATAACTCATGCTTTTCTTTTTACTGATAATACTTTTTAATTTTATTTTTTAAGTATGAATTAGTCTCTTTCCGTCACCTCCTTTGGAAAAAGCTGAAAAGGAGGTATTGTTGGGTGCTTTTACTTTTCCCAACAGTGAATGTAATAATGGTGACAAATGGCATCCTTATTATTAGATGCTCTTATGGAAGATTTTTAATGGCTCAGACTGGTGGCTTTCTTGTCTTTCCATGGGTATTGGCTTTTTCTTTTTTTTTTTTTATTTAATGTATTTGGCCAATGAGTTTGAGTCCTCTGGAGTCAATTAACCCACTAAACTCATATATATATATATACACACATGTTTTTTTTTTTTTTTTATGTATATGTAGGTACTATGGCATGAGAAAATTTTTTTTTTTTTTTTTCATTAATGGACTTTGAATGTAATGCTGTTTACATATCACTGACGTCAATATAAAAGAAAAAAAGTTATCTAAATCTTGAATGTTAAAAATTTTAAAGTATTAAATATTTAAATATTCTTTCCCCTAAAAAATTTTAAATGCCTATTTTAAATTCTTATCATTCTTTTTCCTTCTGCTTTTTCATATTTATCTCTAGTTGATTCATATTATAACATCTCAATTCAATTGTATAGTATCATCCACTTTTATCCACTTATACTCACATATATATTTATCCTTGGGTTTTGCCATTATTGATGCTGAAAGTGCACTATACAATTAGATAATCTGTGTACTTATGACATCCTTTCTTTTTCCTCCTTTTTTTTTATGTGGGACAATTAATTTTACTATCTTTCACTTAAAAACCTATCATAGCTAACATATCAATATGTTAATAAATATATATATATATATATTAATAATTAAAATAAATCAATTTTATTTTTAAATATTTTTAAATTTCAACCTCTAAAATTTTATTTTATAATTAAAAAAACTGTTACGAAAATATTTAATTAAATTTCAATTAGATTAGAGAGAGTGAATTATATTTTAAAAATTATGTTAAGATATATAATTAAATAATTATTTAGTTGAAAATTATTTATGAAATTTAAATATTTATTTTTTAAAAATATTTCTTATATTTAAAATTTAAAAGTTTTAATAATAATAATTTAAAAACTATCACATGGTATATTTTTTTGTCCTTTTATTGGTGTCTGACAACTAATTTATAGAAAACATAAAATAATCTATCTTATCTTTTAATTTACAGTCTGAGATCTCCATTGTGATATCAATGACGCAAATCTCGACATGGTCGGCTCTTTCTTTGAGATTCGCGCCAACAACTCTATCTTAAAGCTTGACTTGCCATATTTAGCTAGGTTTTGGTCGGGTGTGCTAGACAAGCATGTGACCTGATGTTCGTTAATTTCTGTGTGGCCTGATGCTTGGCTCTGCTCAGTCCGGACCAAGCAATGTGTCGAGTTGCTTGCCCGTTTTATTCGTACTGACTTTTGACTCTTTTATTGTTACGTTGGCTGCTATGCTGGCTCTTCTAATTTTTGACTCGGTTCTAGGTGGATTATATCACTGATCTAAGCCAAATGTATATAAAGACATTGATTTATATATATATATAAAAATCAATGTCTTTATTTTCTGTCAAACCTATCAATGTTCTCCTGCGAAATTTCTTCATGTTGTGACCTCGTTCGCATTCCATGGCTTAACGATGATCCAACTATTCTGCAGTTATTTATGTGCATGCTCTGAAATAAATCACAATAGATGTTTTCCTTGGAAACTGAAAATCATGTTGAAGAAAAGAAAAAAAGACAAAGTAAACTAAAAACAACTTCTTATTAACTGCATATGATGAGCTTTAGTCGTTGAAAAAGATCAACTGAAATAAGAGAAAAAAGAAAAAAAAAATCAAGAACATTGCTCGGCTATGGCTCCGTCAAATACAAGATTTTTTTCTTGCCTTGTCGTAACTTGATCGCAGCTAGAGCCAGGAAGACATTGTGGGTCATTTACAATTATATAATCCTTGATATCTTCTTGGATTGGCAGAATGCAGGGAAGGTAACTTCTGAATCTGCTTACATGCACGAGAAATATATTCATTTTCAAACAAGGTAATTTTTGACTCTGTACTTTAGTCTTTCACACAAAAGATACGAAATTTTCATTATATTGAATTTGTTTTAACTTCTAAATTAATTTGATTATGTTGTAATCTCTAAAATCTTGATATTTAATTATATTTTTTTATATAATTATTTTCAATTTGAACATCTTTTATCCTTCACATTATATATTAATACTAATCATTTGCATACACATTAAAAATCTAAAATTATTATTATATAAAATTACAAAGTGTTATTTTGTTTTAGAATAATGGAAAAAAAAAATACAAACTTTACTATTTTTGTAATTGCACTCTAATTTTTTTTTAACAGTTGCACCCTGAATTATTAACAATAATATAATTGTACCTTGCCATTAACCACACATTTAAAAACAGAGTTGCCACCTCATATAAGATACTATACTTTGCTCTTTGACATAAAAGATATGAAATTTTCATTATATTGAATTTGTTTTTAGCTTCTAAATTAATTTGACTATATTGTAATCTCTAAAATCATGATATTTAATTGTATTTTTTTATAAAATTACTTTTAATTAAAATTAAAATTTGAGATTTTTAGCTCTAAAGATGACATCAATATTATATTTTTATTCTTATATTATTATATTATAAAATATTTCATTCACTTGAAATCTTATACTTTTCACTAATCCTATTAGAATCCAGGTCCAATTGAAATTAGGAAGTATAATTAATTTAGTAAGATTAGTAGAATTTAAATTAAGAAATCTAATAATTAGAGTCTAAAATAACTAGGTTTTAATTACCTATATATATGATTAGTTTGTTAGCATTGTATGGTATTGTAGAGAGTTCATGAAGTGGAGAAGTGTGCTGAATTCTGTGAGTTTTATTTGAGTGATTTGTGGGTGAAAAAAATAATTAGTGGTTGTAATTATTTTTCCCTTTAGAGGAGGTTTGTTTGCTGAAGTAGGTTTATACCAAATCACATTAAATTTTATGTTCTTTATTTTGTGTGGGTATAGTTTTTCACAGCAAGTGGTATTAGAACTATGGTTCAATATGGTGAATACAAAATTTGAGGTGGAGCAATTCAATGGGAAAAATAATTTCAGTCTGTGGTAAAGCACCGTGAAGGATGTCTGTGTATAACAATAATTAATTAAAATATTGAACAAGAAGCAACCGGTAACCCTAAAAGATGATAATTAGGAGGAGTTTCAACAAAGAGATATGAGTACGATTAGATTGACATTAGCCGTAGATGTAAAGTGCAATGTTTTGGAGGAGATTTCACCAGTTGTTTTGTGAAATAAATTAGAAAGCCTATACATGTCAAAATCACTCACAAATTGCTCGTACTTAAAGAAGAAGTTGTACCAACTCAAAATAAATGGAGGTACTGATATGAGGGATCACATTCATGTTTTTAATAAATTAATTACCCAATTTGCTAGTATTGGTGTGAAGGTAAATAATGAAGATAAAGCCCTCTTGCTTTTAACATGATCCCATAATCTTATAAAAGCTTGGTAACAGCCCTAACAATTAAGAAGGAGACTTTGAAGATAGAGGAGGTTACTGCAGTTATCTTAGATGATGAGAAGTTCAAGAAGACAGGTGGTAGAGGCAATCCACGTGGAAACAATTGGAGAAAAAATAGTAGATTGAGTTCAAAACCAATGGTAAACCTTAAAGATATAAACTGCTACTACTGTCATAAGAAATGTCACATTCAATACCATTGTATGAAGATAAAGGAAGATCTTGTAAAGTTGAAATAATTCAAGATGAGTCAAGGAAAAAAAAAAAAAGAACTGCTGCAATTGCAATTGATTATGGTGTTAACGGTGAATGTTTGAATGTGGATGATGATAAGGAAAAGGCAAAAGAATTATTACAATATGAGTGGCTAATGGATTCTATTTACCCATTCCATATATACGCAAAGAAGGAGTGATTCGATGTGATTGAGAAGAAGAAAAGAGATAACGTGAAGCTAGCTAATGGGAACAAAATATAAGTTAAAGGTGTTGCAAAAGTGAGATCAAGTTGCATTGTGATCATGTGAAATTATTTGATGAAGTGAGGTATTGTCATGACCCAACTTATGGGCTGGACCGACACTAGGACCTGAGCTAACCTAATGCCCCCGAGGCCTGTAGTAAGCCTAACTATTCCTTAACTCAATCCTAAGGCCCATATTGAGCTCAATTTCAAGAAATCAACCGGACAGAGTCCGACCGTAACATGGACCACCCAACGGGGAATTTTTTACTCGCCTAACCTGTAAGCACGATATATATATATATCAATTTAGGGAGCTCAGCTCACCCTTCACATACTCATCATGTCATAAAATTAAATGGGAACTTAGCTCTCTCATTTAATCCAATCATACATGCATTCAATAGATTTACATATCCAACATGGCATTATATTACAGACCAAAGTAAAAAAAAAAAAAAATACTTCTAACACATGTGGAGTTCTAGAATTTAGTAAAGTTATACAAAACATAACAAATACTACTAAATGACCTGCAAAGGAGAGAGGCAGGTTAAAACTCAACAAGAAATCTCTTGTATCCTGGAAAAATAAGGTCAACAAGAATGAGCATTCGACTCAGAGAGTAAAATATCGATTTTAAGTACAATTTCTATAGCTATCTAAAGCTAATGCATCCTAAAGAGAATATTGCAACACCTTCATAGTTTTCATACAAATCACATTATAAACAATAAAGGGGTAATTTAGAGCACTTACACACCCGTATAATATTCAAATAGTACATATATGGGAGTTGATCCCCTATACAACTCTCTTAATCCAACCTCTGCCAACGAGTACATCTCAAGTCGGACTTTTGCTTAATAGACCAAATGTGGGGGCCAGCGAGATCATCTCGAGCCATGCCTACCTCGAATTATCCATAAAAGGATCGGGTCCTAGCGAGTCGAGCTCTAGCTGCGTCTACCCGTCCTGTCCATATCCAATATTGCACACCACAAACACACTAACGCACGCACATTGCTCCAAATTACCATAAAATAACATCCATAATATTTCATCAAATCAAGATATAATATAAAACATGCCTAGTATTTAACTACATAAATATATATTTATAAGTAATGCATGCGAGTACTTGAACATATAATAATATTAAAATTATAATTAAAATCAATATTTTACTTACAGACGTAAACCGATGTCATTGTGATGATTGGGCGGAGGAGGAAGGCTGTACTGACTCACCAGACAATTATATTATAATTATTTAATATAATTCACACAATACAAGCTTAAAAAAAAATCAAAGACGCCCTAGGTTATGCCGAAAATTCGGTAGAGTTCTCCCTATGCCTAGGACAACAGGGCTCAAAATATACTTCTACATCCACAAGTCACACAACCGTATCTCAATCACATCACATAGCCCCTCGTGGGCCCATCCAAACAATTAACAATCACTATTTTGAAATATTACAATTTAGTCTCTACAACTAACTCTTTTGCAAAAACTATCCAAATGAGCTCTAAAAATTTTAAAATTTTATCCTGCTGTCCTTAGCAATATTATAGAGCTAACGCAAAAAGAATTATAATTTTCTAGCTATCCACGAATATTTTATGAAATTTTATTTTAAACCTATCAATATAAAATTAAAGAAACTCGGAGTTCGGGTTTACTTATGCCAATTCTGATGCTTGGAACTAGTCTGGGGTGTCTAAAAATGGTAAAGTAGCCTATAACTTTGACCCGGTTCCGAAGAGATTTTGGCAGCTTATCAGCTGGGCCTAAAATTGCATATTCAAGCGACGGTCGAATTGCCATAAAATAAAAGTACCTACACAAAACCCATAACACAAGGAGTTAGGCTAAAATATTTATATTTATATATAAAATAATTATTTAAAAATTAGGGGTGTTACATGCATGTTCTTAAATTTGAAAGGAACTTAATTTTCTTAGGTAAACTGGATTCTTTGAGTTATAGGTATTCAATTTATTGTGGAGTCTTAAGAGTTAACCAATGTGCTCTTGTTATCATAAAGGGTCAAAAGATTGGTGTAAAGAATCTTTACAAAGTGGAAGAAAGCACATTGATTGGAAGAATGCAAGTTGAAGCAAGATGTAATATCAACAATCAAGAGTGTAAGGAAGTACCCAATAAGAAATTGACTTTTACAAAAATTATGAAAATTAATTCCATTTGACTTGAAGGCAGAGATTGTTAAAGTCTAAATGTAATTGGAATTAAGAAGTATAATTAATTTAGAAAATTTAGTAAAATTTAAATTAAAAAGTTTAATAAATAGAGTTCCAAAAGGACTATATTTTAGTTACCGATATATATGATTAGCTGATTAGCATTGTATGATATTATAGAGAGCTTACGAAGTGGAGAAATGTATTGAATTCTATGAGTTTTGTTTGAATGATTTATGAGTAAGAAAAATAATTTATTGTTGTAATTATTTTTCACTTTATGATAGATTTATTTGATGAAATAGACTTACGCTGAGCCACGTTAAATTTTATTCTTTATTTTGTGTGTGAGATTTTTCAAAAAAAAATCCTAAGGATTAAACTGAATAATTTTAAAATTATAAAGGGTACAAAATGTATATTTTTGTGTTTTACTAATTTCTTATTTTAATGTTTTTATTTTGAATAAAATGAAAAGATCCCAACACTAAAAAAATTGGTCATGTAAGTAGTACTAAAAACTTTTTTAAATAAAAATATATCATTTGATAATAAATGCATGTCTCAATTTGGATAATATTCAATCTCATAGTAATAATTCTTACTCTTAACTATTTTTTTTTTTTAATTCTATGCATATTATAAAACATTTCTATATATATATATATATATATATATATATATATATATATATATATATATATATTACATATTATTATTTTCTCAGTTATCTTTCTAATAAAAGAATTTTGTCAACAGAAAAATGTAAAAAAAAAATAAAATTTTTATAATTTATAAAATATATAAAAATATTTTTAATAAGTTTTATTACTTTATTATTAATATTTTTCGTAAAGGTATGCTAACTTATGTTTGTATTCTAGAATTGCCCATAACACCATTAGCATTTATAATCCCGTGATAACTTATAATATTTGCTCAAGCCCAGATATCAATAGAATTGTACAATCAACTTGCCCAGCATGTGAACGTGGGACGCAGTGAACTTGCCAAATTTAATACTAAAAAGCGGGAGGGGACGGTAATCCTTCCGCTGTATATACAAGGATGAACTTGTAGCTGCTGGTCTCACCTCAAAATCTAACAATGGGTTCCAAGGGAAACCTTTGGTTGCTTGCTCTTGTCGTCCTCTTCCCAACCCTCTCACTACCGCTCTCAGCCAACGCCAAGCAAACTTACATTGTTCATATGAATCATATTTCCAAGCCTCCAACACATGCCACTCACCGTGACTGGTATCAATCACTCACTTCCACTTCTGATTCCATCCTCTACACCTACACCACCGCATTTCATGGCTTCGCTGCCCATCTCGACCCTGAGGAAGCTGAATCTCTTAGAAAAAAGGATGCTGTCCTTAATGTGTTTGAAGATAAAGTCTACTCTGTCCAGACTACCCGCACCCCACAATTTCTTGGTCTCCATTCCAATTTTGGCTTGGGTGACGGCCGTGAATTTCAAGAAATCGAACAAGCTGCTGGTGATGTCATCGTCGGAGTTCTTGATACTGGCGTATGGCCAGAGTCTAAAAGTTTTGACGACACGGGCTTGCCGGAGATCCCAAATCGATGGAAGGGAAAATGCATATCTGCTCGGGATTTCGATGGCAAACGACACTGCAATAAGAAGTTAATCGGAGCTCGTTATTTTCACAAAGCACATAATAAAAATGTATATGGATCGAAGGATGTTGCTTCACCGCGTGATTATAACGGGCATGGAACCCACTGTGCTAGTACAATTGCAGGTTCGCCTGTGGTGAACGTGAGTTTCTTCGGTTACGGGACGGGCACAGCCCGAGGAGTTGCTACTCGTGCCCGAGTAGCAATCTACAAGGTCTGTTGGAGCCACGGTTGTCACGGAGCTGATATTTTGGCAGCGGTAGAGAGGGCTATTTTAGATGGTGTTGATGTGCTTTCCATGTCAATTGCCGAGGTCGGTGCTAAACGAGCTCCATATCATCTAGAGCCGAGAGCTATTGCTGCATTTTCGGCGGTTCAGTATGGGATTTTCGTCTCTTGTGCAGCTGGTAACTCTGGACCAATAAAATCAACTGTATCAAACGTGGCTCCATGGATTATGTCGGTTGGTGCCGGGAGTATAGACAGGGACTTTCCGGCTTATGTTTTGCTTGGTAACAAACAGTTGTTTAGAGGTGTCTCTCTCTATACTGGACCAAGGATGGGAAATAAGCGGGTGGGGTTGGTCTATAATAAGAGAACGAATAGTTCAAGCAATTTTTGTTTAGATGGTACGCTTGAACCGGCACTGGTGCGTGGAAAGGTGGTGATCTGCGATATAGGATTCATTGGATATGAAGAAAAAGGTCTGGTGGTGCGAAAAGCCGGAGGGGTTGGGATGATACAAGTGAACTTGCAAGCTGTAAAGGAGATGTCTGCTCACAGCCACTTGCTGCCTACAGTGGAAGTGGGGTATAAAATTGGTAATTTGATTAAGAACTATGAGATGACTGATCCTAATCCCACAGTAATACTCGGGTTTGATGGGACGGTGGTAAATGTACGGCCATCACCAATGGTAGCCGATTTTAGTTCTCGAGGGCCAAGTCTGGTTACACCACAAATCTTGAAACCTGATGTCATAGCTCCTGGAGTTAGCATCCTGGCTGCATGGTCTGAAGCCGTTAGTCCATCTCAGTTGGAAGAGGATAAAAGGATCACCAAGTTCAATATTATTTCAGGTATTGCTCTATTTCATTAATGGTTGATTTCTTTGGTAAAACTGGGTCCGATTGGATCTGGGACTTAACTCGAAATTTTACCATCTTGGAACGACCCCTTGATTGATTTTATTATTGTTGAATATGGTGAATTTTGTTAGGAACATCCATGGCATGTCCTCATGCAAGTGGAATTGTTGCATTACTCAAAGCAGCGTATCCAACTTGGAGTCCAAGTGCAATCAAATCTGCAATCATGACTTCTGCCTACAGTGTTGATAACACCAACTCTCCCATACGAGATCTTGCAAAAGGTGCATCTTCAAACCCATGGGCCTATGGTTCTGGTCATGTAGACCCAAAGAAGGCTCTCTCTCCTGGCCTCGTATATGATATTTCTAAAGAAGACTACGCAAAATTCTTCTGTTCATTGGGTTATCCCCATGACACTATTGAAATGTACATGAGTCAACTGAAACTGAATGTATCTTGCTCAAACAAATTTAGTGATCTTGGTGATCTCAATTACCCATCATTCTCAGTCTTGTTCAAGAACAAGACAACCATCCAATATAGTCGAGAATTGACCAATGTTGGCCCTGTCAATTCTGTGTATAAAGTGACAGTGACTGCACCATCGACTGTACAAGTATCTGTGAAACCTGCAAAGATGGTTTTTAAAAAGGTTGGAGAAAAACAAAGATATACAGCAACATTTAAGGACAAGAAGAGTAGGAAGGCTGCTGTTGGAGCTGCATTTGGTTGGATTGTTTGGAGCAATGCTCAATACAAAGTTAGTAGCCCTGTTGCATTTACATGGACATAAACTAGTTGTTAAGAATGGCTAAGTTTAAGTGTAATAAGATTGAGTGTATTGGGCTGACCTATTGGTCTGAATTTATTTGGACTCGAATTTAGTTGAACTCGTTCACGCTAAGTGTTTCTTAGTTATTGCTATCAATAAAAGTTTTGCTTATAAAAAAAATTGGCAAAGTTTTTGGTTGAGTAGTTGTAAAGTCAAATAATATAATGATAATGTGGACTGATTTTTCTTTCAAAATGTCGAAGAGAAATTATATAATATAACAATAATTTTATGTGAGATAATTTATTTAATATGACAAATTAATAAGAGAATGTAATGCAATCAAAATTACTCATTCTTATATCTTTATTTTAAAAATAGTTTTTATTTTTTGAAATTAATAACTACATTTGCTTATATAACAATTTATTTTTGATCACTCACTATTAATGTACATAAAATCACAGTTTCATAATAATAATAATAATAATAAAATTTCTCCTCAAAATTGAATAGGAAAAATAAAAAGCATCATCAACTCATTCAAATGTATACAAAATGGAACTGTGTAATTATTTTGTGAATAGAGATTTTTTTTTTCTAAACTCAACATGTCTAAAAATTCATTTAGTAGACAGTCCAAAATCTCAATTGATAATACTCAAAATGATTTTTTTTTTCATTAGCAAAAATTGCTCTTAGTCGGTTTCTTGGGAGGCCTGTTGGCCGGAATTTAGCTGAGCTTTTTAGACTAAGTTTCTCCTCATTTTTTTTTTAATAATAATATTCTTGCTTACAAAAAAACAATAATCTAAAATAAAAGAAAGATGCCACCCACGAAAACTTGGCATTTTTGCTTAATCTTAATTACAATGTGGTGTTTTTAGAAGAATGTGATAACTGTATAATTAACACCAAATTAATTTATTAAAATTAAATTTTACACATCCTAACTATTAGAATAATTATATATTCAATAGTTGAATATCTATTTGCTTCATAATTTAAGAGATTGGAATTCAAATTTTAATATTTGTTAATTTTTTTTAATAAATTTTAGGCTCAATGATAAGAAAATCATGAACTTTACATAGATCTTGTCACAAACCGGTTTCAGTTCATGGTGAAGGGAGGCCCTAAATCGCACTGAGAAGAGGCGAGTTTGCATGGGTTTGATTCTAAATGGTTTTGGTTTCATTTCAATTCATTTTATAAGCAGTTTCAACTTTGGTTTTATAATTCGATTTGGATTCCAGGTTGGTTCAAGTTGAAAAACATATAGGTAAAACCAAACCTAACTGCTGACCCAATTCGTCGATTTCAGTTTAAAACCAAAACGAAAATAGACCAGGCAAACGTGACTCCATGGATTTTGACAGTCAGTGCCAGGAGAATAGACCGGAACTTTCCGGCTTATGCCATGCCCGGTAACAAATATCGGTTCACTAGTGTCTCAGTTTATGCTGGACAAAGATAGGGAAGTAAACCAGAGGTTGGTCTATCATAAGGGAAGTAATAGTTCCAGTAATTTTTGTTTAGATGGTACGCTTGAACCAGCCTTGAGCCCAAGTGGTGATCTGCGATATAGGGATAATCCGAAGTGCAGCTACAGGCCTGGTAGTGCGCAAGGCCGGAGGAGTTGGGATGATACTGATGAACAGTACAGCTGTGAAGGAGTTGGTAACTGACGCCTACTTCGCGCCGACCGTGGCAGTGGGGAAGAAAGCCGGCGATTTGATTAAGAACTACGTGAGGATTGACCCGAATCCAACAGTACGACCATAGCTGATAGTGGCATCTTTTGGCTCGAGGGGGCCAAATCCCGTCACACCACAGATCTTAAAGCCTGATAATATAGCTCCTAGAGTAAACATCCTTGCTGACTGGTCTCCTGTAGTAGGTCCAACTGAATTGAAGGAGGATAAGAGGATCACTGACTTCAACATTATTTCAGGTATTTGCCATTATTTCAGGTCTCGTAAGACAAGATCCTAATTCCCATTGAGTATTTCTTGCTGATGAAGTGAAAATTTTTCAGGCACATCAATGGCATGCCCACATGCTAGTCGAATAGTTGCATTACTCAAAGCAGCACATCCAACATGGGGCTTTACACTATGTTTGGGTACTTGGGAACTTTGTTAGAGAGAAAGGAAAATAAGGAAGAAAAATAAAAATAATTTTGAAGTTATTTTTCTCTCTTTGTTTGAAGGAGGAATATAAAGAGGGAAAGTTACTTTTTAAATAGTAAAATATCTATTTTGTCATTTTTATTTGAAATTAAAGTAAATAATTATAAGGATAAAATTATAATTTTATTTATTTTTCACCCAATTTCTCTTCAAAATGGAGAGAAAATGAACAATGACATTCATTTGTTATAATTCACTTTTAATTATTCCCAAACAAAAGAAAAGAAAAAATATTTTTATTTTTCTTCATAATTTTCCTTCCTCTCTTATTTTCCTCCAATCCAATCCAAAAAGTGTTATAAAATCAGCTCTGATGACTACTGCTTACACTGTTGATAACACCAATTCCCCTACAAGGGATTCTGTAACAGATGTCTTCAGGCCTAATTTACGATATCTCCAAAGAAGATTACATAACATTTTTGTGTTCAATGAATTACCCTACCGAAGTTGTCCTGGTATTTACTCAAAAACCTAATTTCACTTGTTCAAAAAAATTTAAAGATCCTGGTGAGCTCAATTACCCATCATTCTCAGTCTTGTTTGGAAACAACTAACCAGTACACTCTTGAATTGACAAACGTAGGCACAGTGAAGTCTACTTATAAAGTGCAAGTGTTTGTACCAGTACCATCGAATGTTGCAGTGATAGTGAAACCAACTGAGCTGGTTTTCAATAATGTTGGAGAGAAGAAGAGATATATAGTTGCATTTGTGGCAAAGAAGAATTTAAAGCCTGCTGCTGCTAGAGTTACATGTGGTTCAATGGTTTGGAGAAACGTTGAAAACAAAGTAAGCAGCCCAGTTGCATTTACACGGACATAACTCTTATTAGGAGCTCCTTTGTGGTTTTCAGAAGTTGATCCATTAGATGAAAAGCAAAATAAGAGTTATTGTACGATTTGCATGCTTTTGAAACCAAGTAATGGAATCACCATCATATTCCATCTTTTAAAAGTTTTTTCTTCTCTCTCTCTTATTATTATTATTTTTTACTAAAATTTTAATTAGGATTTAACCTAAGACCTCACAAATTTTTTTAAATGAAATATCATTTAATTAATCGAGAAAAGTCACAAGACAAAGCATAGATCACATATAAAACTATCTGATTCCGTTAACATATAGGTGATTGCTAACTTAATCCAAACAAAAGAGAATTAAGAATGGCTCGTCCATTAAAGACTACATATACTATTCAACGAAAAACTTATTAATTAAAGAACTCTCATAATTAAAATAATAATAATAATAATAATAATTACAGTCAAGCTCATGAAGTTCAATAAAACTCGTAGGCTAGACCGTGAAGTTTAGATAATAATTTAGTTCTTAAAGTTTAAGTCTATTAACAAATTAATCCTTCTGTTAAGTTTTAGTCCAATTTATCGTTCATCAAAGAAAAAGTCTATAAATAAAATAGTAAAAAAAAAATTTTAACAGCAGAAATGCCCTTTGAGTGATGGGAATTGGACTACTCTTTCCCTCTATCTCTAGTATTAATATGGCATATTATTTCTATTACACAAAGAAGAAACGTGAGTTTTTCAAAGAGTAAATTTATATTCTGAAAATAAAAAAAAAAAAAGAAGAAGAAAAGAAGAAAAGATAAAAAAAGAAGAAAAGAAGAAAGCTGGGAAGACTTCTTGGGATCAAGATTGAGTTTATTTTGAGTGTATTTGATTTCACTTGTAAATCGATCAAATTTATTTATAAATAAAAAATAATAAATAAATTAATATTTATTTTAATTTATAAATTTAAAAAAATTATTTAAAATTATTATTTAATAAAATAAAATATTATATTATCTTCATAATTTTTAAAAATATTAATATTGTCCTCATTTTAATAATTATAATACTTAATTACATATCATTTTTAGTTATTTTAATAAATAAAATTATTTTTAAGTATATTTTAATTAAATATATAAATTATTTAAAATTAATTTTTAAATAATTTTATTAAATAATTAATTATTTATTTTTAAATTAATTAATAAATTAAAAAAATAAATTTTAAATTAAAAAAACCAAACACTCTCATTATCTATCTCTTCTATGCATAGCCATTTCTATACAAACAGCAGGGTTTATTTCTTTTTGTGTATAGATAATTGTGTATGACTTAGTTTTTGCCTGAATAAAGCTGATTTTATCTATCTTTTTAAATTAATTTTTGTAGGACAATGTCAGGTACAAGTGGGTTATCCACTGTCAATTACAAGTGGTTCATCCAATGCAAGTGCCTGAATGCATTGCCTGAATAAATCCAAAGAAGCCCATCTCTCATGGCCTCATTTATCATATCTCCAAAGAAGTGTAAACAAAATTCTTGTGTTCACTCAATTATTCTTTTGAATTGTTCAAGCAATTACCTTGATGTAGGGATTTCAATTCCTAAAAACCATTCTATTTAAATTTAAATTTATTAATATAATTAATATTCAAATTTATCTTAAATTTAACTAAAATTTATTATTAAACATTTAAATTTATCCTAAATCTAATTATTATTAAAAAAATTAAATTTATTTAATTATATATATTTTAATTAATAATATGCATAAATATATTTTTATTAATAATTTATATTAAAAAATTTAACGATTGTTTAAAATTTTATTTTATTTGAAGTGTAAAATATAAAAAGTTATAATATTATTATAAAAATTATATATTGTTTATTTAATTAATTATTTATATAAATAAATTTAAAATTTTAAATAAAATGTAAAATTTAAACTTTATCTAAATTTAATATAAATATTATTTTTTAAATTTAAATTTTTTCAAATATAATTATATATTACCTAAATTCATCTAGTTAAGATTTAGATACAAACAAATTCCCATTCTGTTGCCTATCCCTGCCCTAAACTCAAATCTCAATTTCTTAAGACGTTTTACTCATCTTGCTGAATTGAATTACCCATCATTGTTCTCGCTTGGAAAAATGAAAATGGTACTACGTATATTGTGACGATGATAGTGAAACCAATAAAAAGTTGGTATTTGAAAATGTAGGCGAAAAGCTTTGATATACAGGAACATTTATGGACTCAAGAACAATAGGAAAGCCAATTAAGGCTGCATTGTCTAGTCAACTAACTTCAAGGGACCCAATGCCGGCAGGTCTGATGATCGCCTGAGCCATTAAGGTGAAAAAGCCGATTGAGCTCTGCCAGTCAACTCTTTTCTCGAATAATTAGTTCGATTTAAGTTCTTTTTTGGAGGCCTAGCTCTGGGTTCTGGAAGAATGGCCTCATGGCTAGTAATGGCTTCCTCATGCACTAATTGTTGCTCATTTTTGAAGAGCCGTTGATCTTCCTCCAAACAGTGGATGAAAGCTTTACGGCCCTGAGAATGGGTAACCCTCTTCCAGCTTCTTCCCTATATTTGCTCTAAGGTTTGGTCGTGGGTCTGTGGGCCGTCCGATTGGTTAGCCTTTGCCTGCTTTATAACTCAGTGGTCTTCGGACTGCCAATTTTGTAAAGCAGCATTAGGTTCAATTTAATGGAGATATGGTAAATACATAGCAAGAAGCCCATTTGCATTTACATGGACATAAGTTGGCTATATGGTTATGTGTTTGTAAGAATATTTTTTTGTTTAGATGTGTATCACTCTGTCCTCATTTTATTGTATTTTTTAAAAATTTAAATTATAGGATAAGATCATCAAAGGAAAGTCTATTATAATTCAATCATATTTTTTTATCAATTTTATAATTTTATTGTTATTTTTAGAATATCTCTTGCTAGAATTTTTTTTATATTCAGATTAAAAAAAAGTTTTTTCTTTCATAATATTATAAGTTAAAATTATTTTATTTATTTTATTTATTCTATAATTTTAATTGAATATATTTTTCATGATTATTTTAAAATAATTAAATTTACGATAAATAGTACAAGTGTTTTTTAGGCCATTAATATATTTAAGTTTAATAATTTATATTATTAAATATTCATTATATTTTTGAATTAACAGTAATTTAATTTAATTTTTAACAAGTAAATTTTGTTAAAAAAATTAGAATTATATTTTAAAATTATTATGGACAACTTAGCAAAATAATTTTTTACTAGTCTCTGATCAATAGGCCAACTCTGAGAAATCCAATCTAAGAGATTGCACCTAGACAAAAGTAAATTGAAGCAAAGAACCAAAACATACAGACCAAAATCATCAGCAAAAAAATACAACAGATCAAGAATCTATAGTATGCGGCAAAGTGAAATCCAAAGCATACCAAGATTAACCAGTTGAATCTTCCTGCTTATTTCTTGTTATGTTTTCTATCTTTTAATAATAAAATTTCTTGAAAAAAAAAAAAAAAGACAACCTTGATATGTCTTCAAACCCATGGGCTTGTGGTTCTGGAAATGTGGATCCCAAGAAAGGTCTTTCTCTAGGCCTCATTTACCATATCTAGACAGAAGATTACATGACATTTTTGTATTCTTTGAATTACCCTCTTGAAATTGTCCAGGAAATTAGCGAAAACCCTAATCTTACTTGATCGAAAAAATTTAAGATGATGGTGAGCTCAATTACCCATCATTCTGAGTCTTGTTTGGAAACAAAACAACTATCCAGTACACTTGTGAATCGACAAACGTAGGCACTGCGAAGTCTACTTATAAAGTGCAAGTGCTTACACCATCGAATGTAGCAGTGACAGTGAAACCAAGTGAGCTCGTTTTCAATAGTATTGGAGAGAAGAAAGGATATACAGTAACATTTGTGGCAAAGAAGAATTCAAAGCCAGCTGCCGGAGTAGCATTTTGTTCAATCGTTCGGAGTAATGTTAAAAACCAGGTGAGTAGCCCAGTTGCATATAAATGGATATAACTATTAGGAACTCCTTTGTGACCCAGCAGAAGAAGAGCAAAATTAAGTGTTTAATGTACGATTCGTATGCTTAATGGAATCACATCATGTTCCACCTTTCACTACAGCATACACCCTTTATTAAAATGGATAAACTTTAGCTAAAATGGCTTTTTAATTATTTATTTTAAAAGTATAACTCATGCTTTTCTTTTTAGTGGTAATGCTTTTTAATTTTATTTTTTAAGCACGAATTACTCTCTTTCCGTCACCTCCTTTGGAAAAAGATGAAAAGGAGGTATTGTTAGGTGCTTTTACTTTTCCCATCAGTGAATGTAAATGTCACAACACAACCGATGGGCCGGACTGGTACTAGGACCTGGGCCGGCATAAAATCTTTAAGACCCGTAGTAAACCTTATTGTTCTCAAATCCATGACCAAGCCCACAATTTAGACCCAATATGTATATAAAATAATTTAAATTAAACTGTTAAAATTTTATTTCGAGTCAACTTAACCCAGTAATTATCAGAAACTAAAATTAGAGCAGCCCAGCTCAACCCTGTTACATCATTTACAAACTATTTAAAACTCATAAAAATTTTTCATTTGTTAATACAAAAACTTAAATGCATGTAGTCCCAAAGGAAATTAATGCTATTACTAGTACATGCAGAGTTCTAAATTATAAATTTAGAGAATAATAATATAATTAAGTAATTATCGATAACCAGCGAGAAAAGAAGCAGGTTATTCTGAAAAAAAGGTCTCCTCCTATAGCTTGGAAAAATATGGTGAACAGGAGTGAGCGTTCGACTCAGAGAGTAAAATATAAATTTTAAGTATAATTTCTATAGCTATCTAAAGTGAATGCATCATAAAGAGTGGAATGCAACACTATCAAAATTTTTGCACACATTACATCATAACAGTAAAAAGGCAATTTGGAGCACTCACACACCCAACAATATCAAGCAATACATACATGGGAGCTGATCCCCTATACAACCCTCTTAATCCAGCCTCTGCCAGTGAGTGTCTCTCAAGCCGGACTTTCGCTTAATAAACCAAATACGGGGTTCCAGCGAGTGTCTCTCAAGCTGTGTCTACCCCGACTTATCCATAAAGGACTGGGTCCCAGCGAGTGTCTCTCAAGCCGTGTTTACCCGTCCTGTCCATAACCAAAACCATACCACACGTACGCCAACGCACGTACACTGCTCCAAATTACCACAAACAACATCCATGGCAATTCATCAATTAAGAATGCAATATAAAAAGTGCCTATTATTTAACTATATACATACATACTTATAAGTGATGCATGGGCATACCTGAACGTATAATAATATTGAAATTATAATTAAAATTAATATTTTACTCACAGTACACCGAGGACTATTGTGACTGCTGGATGGAGGAAAATAATTTACTTCGATCACCTAAATAATTATATTATAAATTTATTAATACTAAGTCAAAATAAAACTCTAAAGAGACAACCTAATTCATACCAGAAATCCGGCAGAGTTTCCCTTATACCTATGATCTACCCAATCTACATAAAGATTCAAATAACACTTCTAAATTCTCAATTTCTACAATCACATCTCATCAACATCATATGGCCCCTCCTGGGCTCTCCAAATCAGACAATAGTCATGAACTTGAAAAATTACTTTTTAGTCCCTATAATTGACATTTCATAAAAATTCACTCCGACAAGCTCTAAAAATTCTAAAATTTTGTCCCGTGGTCCTTAATAATATTATAAGGCTATTTCAAAAGGAATCATAATTTTCTAATCATTCATGAATATTTTATGAATTTTATTCTAAATCGATATTATCCAGAAATGAGCAACTTGGAGTTCGGGTTTACCTATGCCAATTCTGATACCTGGAACGCATCCAGAACGTCTGAAAATGTTAGGATTGACTATAAAATTGACCACATTCTGAGACAGGCTAAAAATGTGGTCCCAACGCCGGTGAGTTATCCTCGATCTGATCACACCTAAATTAAGTCCAAATTCTATTAATAATTATCATAAAATTATTTTTTAATTTTGAGAATCGAAAAAGTTCAAAAATCTCATCAAGCAATCTGGACCGTCCGATTATCGCTTTTTTTCAACGGTATCCGATCGGAGCGGGGCCGGTCCTATCTCGAAGATCTCATCGTCCTGAGTCCATCAGTGGCCTCGAATTTCGGATCCGACGGTCGGATCGCTAAAAAAGTGGTCGGAAAGCCACTGCCTAAATTTTCTCTCTCCTCTTTCTCTCTCTTCGACTTGCCGGAAAAACTCCATTATCACCGGTGAATGAGGTCCCAAAGGGACACCTGAGCCACGCTGCCACCGTTTGCTGGCTTCTCGGTGTCGAAAACGACCTGGAAGCTCTCCTACGTCGCGCGCCTTTGGGTGGTTGGTTGAGCTCTTCGCCACTGCTGCTGCTCTTCTGGCTGGTGTTCATGGATGCTGGAGGTGGATTGATCGACTCTAGAGCCGCTGAGGTGGTCACCGACAAGGGTCTCTCACCAACAAGGAGAAAAACGAGAGGGAGGAGAGAGAGTCGGGGAGAAAGAGAAGGAAAGCTGGGGGGGGGGGGATTTCTTGCGCAGCGTTTTTTGGTCCTTTTTTCTTTTTTAATTACCCTAAATTAACTTTAATTAATTATTTATTATTACTTTATTTATTATTATTATCTTTTCTTATTTTAAAATTAATTTAAATAAATCCTATGATATTAATAACATAATATTTTTTTTATTTTATTTATAATTTAAAAATTTTAGGTTGTTACAGTAAAATTGATGATAAATGGCATTCTTCATTATTAGATGCTCTTCGGGAAGATTTTTTATGGCTCAGACTGGTGGCTTTCTTGTCTTTCCATGGGTATTGATTTTTTTCTTTTTTCATTTAATGAATTTGGCCAATGAGTTTGAGTACTCTGGAGTCAATTAACCCGCTAAAATTATAAGAGATTATATATATATATATATATGTGTGTGTGTGTGTTTTTTTTTTTTTTTAAGCGCATGTAAGTACTATGGCATGAGATTTTTTTTTTTTTTTTCATTTATGGACTTGTAATATAATGCTGTTTACATATCACTAAAAGAAGGAAAAAGTTATCTAAATCCTCAAATGTTAAAATTTTAAAAGTATAGAATATTTAAATATTTTTTTCCCTAAAAAAATTTTAAATACCTATTTTAAATTCTTATCATCCTTTTTCCTTCTGCTTTCCAATTTTCATCTCTAGTTGATTCATATTATAATATCTCAGCTCATCTGTATAGTATTGCCCATTTAAATATACCTATACTCACATATATATTTGTCCTTGGTTTTTGCCATTATTGAAGCTGAAAGTGCACTATGCAGTTAGATAATCATTGTGCTTATGATACTCTTTATTTTTCCTCCGACAATTCATTTTTGTTATCTTTCACTTAAAAACTTATCATAATTGACAGTATATTAACAATTGAAATAAATCAATTTTATATTTAAATATTTTTAAATTTCAACTGTTAAAATTTTATTTTATAATTAAAAAAATTGTTAAGAAAATATTTAATTAAAATTTCAATTAAATTAGAATGGATGAATTATATTTAAAAAATTATGTTAAGATATATAATTAAATAATTATTTAGTAAAAAATTATTTATGAAATTTTAACATTTATTTTTTTTAATATTTCTTATATTTAAAATTTAAAATTTTTAATAATAATAATTTAAAAATTGCCGCATGATATATTTTTTTTATCCTTTTATTAGTATATGACAACTAAGTTATAGAAAATATAAAATAATAGATCAAACAATTTATTTCAAAATTTAAAATTAAATGATACATTATCAAACATAAAATTATATTGATTACTATTAAAAAATTTATATATTAACATTTGAAATAAAATTACAATTAGCTAAAATTTTTATCATTAATAAAATTATTATATTATAATTATAAAAATATAAAATATAAAGAAATACATATCAAATTATAATATTAAATTAAAATAATAAATATTTTGCTAAAAACTCGGGCGAGTAAGTTAAAGTATAATTAATTACATAATTATTGTCGTCTTTTAAAAAAACATAATTATATTATTATTTTCGTTACTTATATCAATTGAAATTTACACCTTCGATTAGGCAGCTAATATGGTTGAAGAGCATCATTGCAAGATCGATCAGATCATATCATAAAATGGGAACCGATAAAGCTATCCTTATCATAGGGAAGATACGATAACGTATAAAAAGAAAAATCAATGTGACTTTTGAGTTCAATGATACTGCAATTATGTGAGGTTTTAAATTCAAGTTTTAATTGATGTTGCTGTGAGCTTCTTTGATCAATTCTAATGTCAAGTTAGCCTGCACGATAGAAAAAATATAATGAGGTCAGTGTCCTAACAGCCAATCATTCCGATACTTAAATTAGACATTAGTTCTTAAACGATATAAAGAGGTAGAAATTTGAGGGAGTTCTAGTAATTTAAAGAAAGTTAGCATACCTGATTAGAGTCTTGTCCTTTAATTCATAGTCTGACATTTCTAGAGAGCCATTGTGAAATCAGTGGCGTTAATCTCGACATACTCAGCTCTTTAGCTTCTATGTGGGCTGATGCTTGGCTCTACTAATTTTTGGCTCTGCTCAAGGTGGATTATATTACTAATCCAAGCCAAATGTGTATATATATATATATATATATATATATATATATATATATATATATATATATATATACCAATGTCTCTATTTTCTGTCAAACCTATCAATGTTCTCCTGCGAAATTTCTTCATGTTGTGCCCTCGTTCGTATTCCATGACTTAACAATGATCCAACTATTCTGCAATTATTTATCTGCATGCTCTGAAACAAATCACGATACATGTTTTCCTTGGAAACTAAAAATCATGTTACAGAAAAGAAAAAGACAAAGTAAACTAAAAACAACTTCTTATTAACCACATATGATGAGCTTTAGTCATTGAAAATGATCAATTGAAATAGGACAAAAAAACAAAAAAAAAAAATCAAGAACGTTGCAATGAATGGCTATGGCTCCGTCAAGTACATGATTTTTTTTTCTTGCCTTGTCGTAACTTTATAGCAGCCAAAGCCAGGAAGACACTGTGGGTCATTGACAATTATATATTACTTGATATCTTCTTGGATTGGCAGAATGTAGGGAAGTTAACTTCTGAATCTGCTTACATGCACGAGAAATATATTCATTTTCCAACAGGGTAATTAATTAGTTACTCCTTAGCTTCGTGAGATTTTATTTTATTTGGATATACACATTCTGTACTTTTGACTCTATACTTTTTGACATATAAGATATGAAATTTTCATTATATTGAATTTGCTTTTAGCTTTTAAATTAATTTGACTATATTGTAATCTCTAAAATCTTGATATTTAATTGTATTTTTTTGTAAAATTACTTTTAATTAAAATTAAAATTTGAGATTTTTCAGCTCTGAAGATGAATTCAATATTATATTTTTATTCTTATATTATTATATTATAAAATATTTCATTCAATTGAAATCTTATACTTTTCACTAATCCTATTAGAGTCAAGTCTAATTGAAATTAGAAAGTATAATTAGTTTAGTATAGTTTAGTAAGTTTAGTAGAATTTAAATTAAATAGTTTAATAATTAGAATCCTAAAAGGACTAAGTTTTAGTTACTGTATATATGATTAGTTGGTTAGCATTGTATGGTATTGTAGAGAGTTTAAAGAAGTGGAGACGTGTGCTAAATTTCATAAGTTTTGTTTGAGTGATTTGTAGGTAAGAAAAATAATTAGTGATTGTAATTATTTTTCCCTTTATAGTAGATTTATTTGGTAAAACAAGTTTACATAAAATCACATCAAATTCTGTGTTCTTTATTTTGTGTGAGTGCGGTTTTTCACAATAAGTGGTATCAGAACTGTGGTTCAAGATGGTGAACACAAATTTGAGGTAGAGTCATTCGATGGAAAAAATTATTTCAGTATGTGGCAAAGCACTGTGAAGGATGTCTTGTACAATAAGAATTAATTAAAGCATTGAACGAGAAGCAATCGCTGACCATGAAAGATGATTGGGAGGAGTTTCAACAATGAAGTATGATATTTTGGAGGAGACTTCGCCAGTTATTTTGTGAAAGAAATCGGAGAGACCATATATAACAAAGTCACTCACAAATTGCTTGAACTTGAATAAGAAGTTGTACCAACTTAAAATGAATGAAGGTACTGATATGAAGGATCATCTTAATGTTTTTAATAAATTAATTACCCAATTGGCTAATGTTAGTGTAAAGGTAAATGAATAAGATAACGCCTCTTCTACAATCTTATAAAAGTCTGGTAACCACCCTAATAGTTAGGAAGGAGACTTTGAAGGTGGAGGCGGATACCACTGTTATCTTGGATGATGAGAAGTTCAAGAAGACAGGTGGTAACAATGAAAGCGGAGCTTTTGTTGTTAGTTTTAGTCGTGGTAGAGACAACCCAAGTGGAAACAATTGAAGAAAAAATAGTAGATTAAGTTCAAAACCACCGGTAGACCTTGAAGATAGAAAATGCTACTACTGTCATAAGAAGGGTCACATTTAATACCATTGTATGAAAATAAAGAAAGAACTTGTAGAGCTTACATAATTCAAGAAGAATAGCGGGAATAAAAAAAAAAAAAAAAGAAGGAACGGCTGCAATTACAATTGATGATGGTGTTGACGATAAATGTTTAAATGTGGATGATGATGAGGAAAAGGCAAAAGATTCATTACAAGATGAGTAGTTAATGGATTCTGGTTGCCCATTCAATATATGCTTAAAGAATGAATGGTTCGATGTGATTGAGGAGAAGAAAGAAGATAACGTAAAGTTAGCCAATGGGAACAAAATGAAAGTTAAAGGTATTGCAAAAGTGAAAATCAAGCTGTATGGTGATCATGTGAAATTGTTCGATGAAGCAAGGTATGTTCCTAAATTTAAAAGGAACTTAATTTCCTTAGGTAAACTAGATTCTTTGGATTATGGTGGTTCAATTTATGGTGGAGTCATAAGAGTTAACTGAGGTGCTATTGTGATCATGAAAGGTCAGAAGATTGGTGCAAAGAATCTCTGTGAATTGGAAGGAAGTACATTGATTGAAAAAATGCAAGTTGAGACAAGAGACAATATCAAAAATAAAGAATGTAAGGAAATACTCAGGAGGAAATTGACTTTTGCAGTAATTGTGAAAATTAATTCCATTTGACTTGGAGGTAGAGATTGTTAGAGTCTAAGTACAATTAGAATTAGGAAGTATAATTAGTTTAGAAAATTTAGTAGAATTTAAATTAAAAAGTTTAATAATTAGAGTTTTAAAATGATTAGGTTTTACTTTCCTATATATATGATTAGTTAGTTAGCATTATATGGTATTGTAGAGAGCTCACAAAGTGGAGAAGTGTGCTAAATGCTATGAGTTTTGTTTAAATGATTTATGGGTGAGAAAAATAATTTGTTGTTGTAATTATTTTTCCTTTTATAGTAGATTTGTTTGGTACGGTAGATTTACGCCAAACAACATTAAATTTTGTATTCTTTATTTTTTGGGAGTGTGATTTTTCACAAAAAAAAATCCTAACATAAGGATTAAAATGAATAATTTTAAAATTATAAAGGCTACAAAATGTATATTTTTGTGGGTTTTACTAATTTCTTATTTTAATGTTTTTATTTTGAATAAAATGAAAAGATCCTAACCCTAAAAAATTGGTCATGTAAGTAGTACTATAAACTTTTTTAAATAAAAAATATATCATTTGATAATAAATGCAAGTAATAATTCTCATTCTTAACCTTTTTTTTATAAAAATTCTATGCATATTATAGAACATTTATATATATAATATATTTATTACATATTATTATTTTCTCAATTATCTTTCTAATAAAAGAGTTTTGTCTAAAGAAAAATGTAATTAAAAAATTAAAAATTTAATAATTTATGAAATATATAAAAATATTTTTAATAAGTTTTATTATTTTATTATTAATATTTTTCATATTTATTTTTAAATTAAGTAACAACAAATGGATTTCACACGAAAAGGTAGCCATTTTTTTCACTACAAAGGCATGCTAACTCATGTATGTATTCTAGAATTGCCCATGACACCATTAGCATTTATAATCCCGTTTAGGATTTCATCTAAAGAATATTTGGTCAAGCCCAGATATCAATAGAATTGTATAGTCCACTTGCCCAACATGACACTTTAGCGTCTCACATCATTTGTAGAGAGTGCATATATTAGATTTCTATGAAAATAAAAATCTTATAAAAATTGTTATAATTTTGATAATAGTTCATTCTCGCCACTAAATTTAATGTGCGTGTGTATCTTATCTATTCAAAAAAAAAAAAAAAAAACAAAATACTGGTTGAGTTGAGGCTGTGTGTATTGCGTCCTGCTCGCTCCATGGACACCCTTCAGCATCCCACATCGATTATACAGAGTTCGTGTGTTGAGTCTATGGAAACAAGAATACTACCAAAATTATTATGATTTTGGTATTTGTCCATTTGTTGAGTTTATGGGAACAAGAATACTATCAAAATTATTATGATTTTGGTATCGGTCCAATTTCTATCATTGAAGCCAATGTGTGTATCTTATCTATTAAAAAAAAAAAAAAAACCTTGCCCAACATGTGAACGTGGGACGCGGTGAACTTGCCAACTTTAATACTAAGGAGGGGACCGTAATCCTCATGCTGTACATACAAGGATGAACTTGCAGCTGCTGGTCTCACCTCAAAATCTAACAATGGGTTCCATGGGAAAACTTTGGTTGCTTGCTCTTGTCGTCCTCTTCTCAACACTCTCACTACTGCTGTCAGCCAACGCCAAGCAAACTTACATAGTTCATATGAATCATAATTCCAAGCCTCAAACACATGCCACTCAGCGTGATTGGTATCAATCACTCACTTCCAGTTCTGATTCCATCCTCTACACCTACACCACTGCATTTCATGGCTTCGCTGCCTATCTCGACCCTGAAGAAGCTGAATCTCTTAGAAAAAAGGATGCTGTCCTTAATGTGTTTGAAGATAGGATCTACTCTGTCCAGACTACCCGCACCCCAATTTCTTGGTCTCCATTCCAATTTTGGCATGGGTGACGGCCGTGAATTTCAAGAAATCGAACAAGCTGCTGGCGATGTCATCGTCGCAGTTCTTGATACTGGCGTATGGCCAGAGTCTAAAAGTTTTGACGACACGGGCTTGCCGGAGATCCCAAAACGATGGAAGGGAAAATGCATATCTGCTCGGGATTTCGATGGCAAACGACACTGCAATAAGAAGTTAATTGGAGCTCGTTATTTTCAAAGAGCACATAATAAAAATGTATATGCATCGAAGGATGTTGCTTCACCGCGTGATTATGACGGGCATGGAACGCACTGTGCTAGTACAATTGCAGGTTCCCCTGTGGCGAACGTGAGTTTCTTCGGTTACGGGAAGGGCACAGCCCGAGGAGTGGCTATTCGTGCCCGAGTGGCAATCTACAAGATCTGTTGGAGCCAAGGTTGTCACGGAGCTGATATTTTGGCGGGGGTAGAGGGCTATTTTAGATGGTGTTGATGTGCTTTCCATGTCAATTGTCGATGTCAGTGGTAAACCAGCTCCATATCATGAAGACCCGACCGCTATTGCTGCATTTTCGGCGATTCAGTATGGGATTTTCGTCTCTTGTGCAGCTGGTAACTCTGGACCAATAAAATCTACTGTATCAAACGTGGCTCCATGGATTATGTCGGTTGGTGCCGGAAGTATAGACAGGGACTTTCCGGCTTACATTTTGCTTGGTAACAAACAGTTGTTTAAAGGTGTCTCTCTCTATACTGGACCAAGGATGGGAAATAAGCTGGTGGGTTTGGTCTATAATAAGGGAAAGAATAGTTCAAGCAATTTTTGTTTGGATGGTACGCTTGAACCAGCACTGGTGCGTGGAAAGGTGGTGATATGCGATATAGGAATCATTGGATATGAAGAAAAAGGTCTGGTGGTGCGAAAAGCCGGAGGGGTTGGTATGATACAAGTGAACTTTCTAGCTGTAAAGGAGATGTCTGCTCACAGCCACTTGCTGCCTACAGTGGAAGTGGGGTATAAGATAGGCAATTTGATTAAGAGCTATGAGATGACTGATCCTAATCCCACAGTTATACTCGGGTTTGATGGAACGGCGGTAAATGTATGGCCATCACCAATGGTAGCTAGTTTTAGTTCTCGAGGGCCAAGTCTGGTTACACCACAAATCTTGAAACCTGATGTTATAGCTCCTGGAGTTAGCATCCTGGCTGCATGGTCTGAAGCCGTTAGTCCATCTCAATTGGAAGAGGATAAAAGGATTACCAAGTTCAACATTATTTCAGGTATAGCTCTATTTCATTCATGGTTGATTTCTTTGGTAGAACTGGGTCAGATTGGGTCTGAGACTTAACTCGAAATTTCACCGTCTTGGAACGACCCCTTGATTTTGTTTTATTATTGTTGAATATGGTGAATTTTGTTAGGAACATCCATGGCATGTCCTCATGCAAGTGGAATTGTTGCATTACTCAAAGCAGCGTATCCAACTTGGAGTCCAAGTGCAATCAAATCTGCAATCATGACTTCTGCCTACAATGTTGATAACACCAACTCTCCCCTACGAGATCTTGCAAAAGGTGCATCTTCAAACCCATGGGCCTATGGTTCTGGTCATGTAGACCCAAAGAAGGCTCTCTCTCCTGGCCTCATATATGATATTTCTAAAGAAGACTACTCAAAATTCTTCTGTTCATTGCATTATCCCCATGATATTATTGTAACGTTCATGAGTCACCTGAAACTGAATATATCTTGCTCAAACAAATTTAGTGATCTTGGCGATCTCAATTACCCATCATTCTCAGTCTTGTTCAAGAACAAGACAAGCATCCAATATAGTCGAGAATTGACAAATGTTGGCCCTGTCAATTCTATGTATGAAGTGACAGTGACTGCACCATCAAGTGTACAAGTGACGGTGGAACCTGCTAAGATGGTATTTAAAAAGGTTGGAGAAAAGCAAAGATACACGGTAACATTTAACAACAAGAAGAATAAGGAGGCTGCTGTTGGAGCTGTATTTGGTTGGATTGTTTGGAGCAATGCTCAATACAAAGTTAGTAGCCCTGTTGCATTTACATGGACGTAAACTAGTTGTTAAGAATGGCCAAAGTCTAATGTGTACTATGATTGAGTGTGTTGAGGTGACTTGTTGGTCTGAGTTTAGTTGAAGTCGTGTTTCTTGATTATTGCTATCAATAAAAGTTTTGCTTATAAAAAAAATTGGCAGAGTTTATGCACTATGTTTGGTTGAGCAGTAGTAAAGTCAAATGATATAATGATAATTAACACTAATCTTTCTTTCAAAATGTCTAAGAGAAATTGTATAATATAACAGTAATTTTATATTGAATAGTTTATTTAATATAAGAAATTTATAAGAGAATGTCATGTGATCAAAGTTACTCATTCTTCAATAGTTGAATGTATATATTTGCTTCATAATTTAAGAGATTGGAATTCAAATTTTAATATTTCTTAATTTTTTTAATAAATTTTAGGCTTAATGATAAGAAAATCATGTACTTTACATAGACCTTGTCACAAACTGGTTTCAGTTCATGGTCAAGAGAGGCCATAAATCGGCCTGAGAAGAGGCGAGTTTGCATGGGTTTGAATCTAAATGGTTTTAGATTCATTTAGATTCATTTTATAATCAGTTTTAATTTTGGTGTCATAATTCGATTTTGATTCCCAGTCGATTCAAGTTGAAAAAAATATAGGTAAAACCAAACCTAACTGTTGACCCAATTCGTCGATTTCAGTTTAATCTAATTCAAATTTGCAAGAGACCCAGTTCGTCGATTTCAGTTTAAAACCAAAAGGAGAAATAATGACCAGTTCCGGTATTTAATAGGGCCAACTCTGATTCCAATCGGAAGCATAACATGAAATTTGCAATTAGACAAGAATAACCTGAAAGGTTAAACCATCAGGATTGTATCATGTTCATACTTCAGATATCCAAATGACATTTGCAGGTTATAGCTAGCACAGCCATGTCAAACTTTGTCATGACCACAAAAATTCATAAAGGGACACCGCTTTAGTCCAACAAAATAAACCATAAACCGTTAAGACATGTCACAACCTCAATTCAAAATGATTTCCCAGAAATAAGCTGGGATTGTACTCGATCCATGGACAGCTGTTTTTTATTATTGAGCTGGCATGCTCAGAGCTGTAACATTTGAGCAAACAAACTCAAAACATCCATTAAAAATTGCAGGTAAATTGAATCACAAGAATGGTCGCTATGGCTACAGTACTTGTTTTTACAAACTAATACACTCTAGCGCACCACAAAGCTTGATAAACTACCATGAAAATCATGCTTGACACAATGCAGGTCATCTCCGCATGACCCGATGACTTTCTCGCTTTCGGAAACGCTCTAGCATGAACTCATCTGTTGCAGCTTCTCTACGGGTTGCATCAACATTATTTTCAGCTGGCTTTGCCCCAGCCCCATCATCTTGTGAACTTCTGTCCTTGTATATCTCAGGATGTTCCGCAGTTTTTATTGTAATCAAGAAAAGGAAAGAAAAAGGATGCATGAAGAACATGAAAGAGATCAATAAAGAAAGGACCAAACAAAACTTTCGAGAAAGTAACTCGAATTACAAGTATTTAATACCCATCAAAGCAATCTACACTAACCAGAGTTTCATTTTGGTTTTCATAAAAGGTGAGATAAAACAAAGAAGTTAATCCATTCATGCAATTAAAGAACAAAATAAAACAAAATATAAGCAACCTCTTCGAAGTTTCTCAGCATAATCCCTGCCACGTTGGAAATAATCTGCACTGTAACTTGATGGGATGCTAAACTCTGATTTTGCCTGACCCATTAGCCGTTTCTCCTGTAAAAGCTTCTTGGCAGCCTCTGTTTCCTCAATATTTCTCAGTTTGTACCTACAACCACGAAGACAACAATACAAGGTGGTCCATAAAAATAAAAAAAATTCCAACTTTCACCAACCTTTTTACACATCATAATACACATTAAAACATCTTCCAACAGCAGTGATGCAAAACCAGCCAACTAAGTATGCCTTTAAGGCAAATACCCTACTTCCTACATTCTTTCAATATACTGAGTACAGCATTTCTCCAATTATATTCAAGCCAAGACAGAGAAGCAAAATACAAATCAAATTTACACACACACACACACACACACACACACACGTATCTATAAGAAAAAGGGCATACTCAATGGGCAGTTCAAGCTCTGCAATGCCAGTAGTCCACAGAGTAGAGCTTTCTTCTGAGTTTCTCCTTTTCACCTGAGGATGCAATAAGTAGTTAAACATTTGCAAGACATAAAACTAAAATAAGAAGAAAAATCAATAGTAAAACGTCTTCAGTAACTGAAAATCCAGCATCAAGAACAAGAAATTTAATATTTAACGAAAAAAGAAAGAAAGAAGCAAAGGGTTATAAAATGAATATAAAGGATGTGGAGGACCAAAAAGCACTAGTCCTCATGCAAAATATTTGTGTTAACCTAAGTTTCCTATTCAAATGAACAAAATGAACAGGTAAAACATATACAGTTTTGTGAAAAAACTCTAGTCGGAATAAGCATCGATCATACCACAAAAGCATGTTCAGCATAAAATTAAAAAAATGCATTCATAAACGAGATGTTAGAAAGTCATTTAATCTTGAGTTGAAATTAAAGATGTTTGTCACGATCCAACCTATAGGTCCGACCGGCACTAGGACCTAGGCCAGTTTAAAGCCCCGAGGCTCGTAGTAAGCCAAATTATTTCTCAATCTAATCCTAAGGCCTATTTGGGCCCAATTTCAAGAATTCAACCGGATAGAGTCCGACCATAAAATGGACCATACAATGGGGAGTTTTTGACTCCCTCGACCTGTAAACACGATATATAATAATTTGGGGAGCTTAGCTCACCCGCTACATACTCATAATATCATAAAATTCAATGAGAGCTCAGCTCCCTCATCCAATTCAGTCATGCATGCATTTAATAGGTTTACAGATTTAATATAACAATATATTACAGTTCCAAACTAATTAAAACACTCCTAATACATGTGGAGTCTAAATTCTGACTAAATTGTACAAAATACATTAGATATTACTAATTGACCTGCGAAGAAAAAGAGCAAGCTAGTTACAACAAGTAATCCTCCTATAGCCTAGAAAAATAAGATGAACAAGAGTGAGCGTTTGACTTAGAAAGTAAAATACCAATTTTAACCACAATTTCTATAGTTATCTAAAGCTAATGCATCCCAAGGAGTGGAATGCAACATCATCAAAATTTTCATACAAATCACATCATAACAGTAAAAAGATAATTTGGAGCACTCACACACCCAATACTATTCAAATAGTACATATATGGGAGCTGATCCCATACACAGCTCTCTTAATCCAATCTCTGTTAGTAAGTGTCTCTCAAGCCGGACTTTTGCTTAATAAACCAAATGCGAGGGCCAGCAAGTGTCTCTCAAGCCGTGCCTACCCCGACTTATCCATAAAGGACCGGGTCCCAGCGAGTGTCTCTCAAGCCGTGTCTACCCGTCTTGTCTATATCCGATACCACACACCACACGCACGCTAACGTATGCACACTGCTTCAAATTACCATAAACAACAACCACGACATTTCATCAATTAAGAATGCATTATAAAACATGCCTAGTGTTTAACTATATAGATACATATTTATAAGTGATGCATGGGCATACTTGAACATATAATAATATTGAAATTATAATTAAAATTAATATTTTACTCACAGACTTAAACCAAGGTCACTGTGGTGGCTGCGCAGAGGAGGAAGGCTGTCTCGGCTCACTTGACAAATTTCATTGTAATTATTTAATATATTTGACTCAATACAAGCTTAGAAAAGACCAAAGACACCCTAAGTCGTGCCGAAAATCCAGCAAAATTTTCCCTATACCTAGGGCTTACTCAACCTGCAAAAGGGTTCAAAATGCACTTCTATATCCACAAGTCACACATCCACAATTTGAAAAATTATAATTTAGTCCCTACAATTACTCCTTTTGCAAAAACTACCCAAATGAGCTCTAAAAATTCTAAAACTTTGCCCCGCGGTCCTTAGCAATATTATTAAACTAATGCAAAATGAATTATATTTTTCTAACCTACCACGAATATTTTATAGATTTTTAATCGAAATCAAGCACTAGATAATTAAGAAAAAGTAGGGTTTGGGTTTACCTATGCCAATTCCTACCCTGGAGACGCATCCGGGACGTCTGAAAACGATGGGGTAGCCTATACTCTCAGCCCGGTTCTAAAGTTTTTCCTGTAGTTTGTCTGCCCGGCCAGAAATTACAGACCCAAACAACCGTCGAATTTTCTGTGAATTGAATGTACCTACGCGAAGCTTACAACACGGGGGTTAGTATATAATTTTTATGGAATTTTCAAACTCATTTAATACTCGAAAAAATACTGCGAAGTTTCGCAGGGCCCACCAAAAAACGGTGTCAAAAAAATTTGAAATGGGTATTACTGCGAAACTCTCGACGAGTGAAGCACTCCAGTACTCTTGGATTTTTTGCGGGGTTTACGATTTTCGAGAAATCTAGCTCAAAAGTCAAAATTGGCTAAAACTTCCCGAGCAAAAATTGGACAAATCGCTCGATGGATTTTTATATTCTTAGTGTCTATGAAAAGCTCTTGAGGTGTAGATGTGTTTTGGGACAAGACCCGGTTCAATCGGTGGCCTAATCGGTCGGATTTTATCCAGAAAGACGAAAACATCGCGCGCACGTAGGGGAGGAGTTTGGCACGATTTTCCAGCGGCTTGGAGGCCTGCTGGTGGCGGGGGAAGGGCGGGGGAGGTCGGCAATGGCAAGGGGAGGGGTGAGGGAGCGGTTGTCGGCGCGGAGGGAGAGGGAAGAGAGAGAAAATGAGGGAGAGGGAGAGAGCGTCGGGACGCGTAGGAGGAAGAAGAAAAGAAGAAAGGGCCGATCCGATTTGGTCGGTCCGATCCAGTCCTGTTCGATTTGACTGATTCGATTCAAGATAGCCGAAATTGAATTTTTTACTCGGCCTTGGGACCGAAAACGAGGCCCAAAAATTACGAAAAAATTTTAAAAAACTCAAAAAAATTTGTAGAGTCTAAATATATTTTTAGTTTTACCACGTGGTCTTTAAATAAATTTTTAAAAATCATCAAAGTTTTATATTTTTGAAAAATCGAACCCGATTTCAAAAATTCGAAAAATTTCAAATAATTTTTCAAAATTTAAATAAAATAAAATATTAATATCTACCCATAAAATAATTAATTTAAAAATTAGAGGTGTTACAGTTTTCATACTAAAACGATATGCCATTATTGACTAAGATGCCCATACTAACACTATGTTGCTCAGACTCATAACAGGTAGCAGATACATACCCATATCCAACACATACTTATAACAACAATAATAAAAGAATAAAATGATTCAATTGGAGGGGAAAAAATAGATAAATAAATATTAGGTTTCCTATCAGCTACTCAGTTAAACCAACAAAACTATAAACAGCATTAGAATGAATCCACAACACAAGCCATTCCTATGCATGACACTGATAAACAGCAACCTCCAAATGAACAAGAATATTCTAATATTATCCAAAGTCTTTATTTCTCTTTCTCTTTATATATTTTGAATTTAATTTCTAGATTTATTATTAAGATAATTTTGGAATTTTATTTAATTGAACTTGGGATTGATTTTATTATTCTGAGAAATTAAATTCTTAATTAGTGTATCTAACATACTTGATTGATTCAGTTTCGATAATTTTTTATATTTAAATTCAGTACTCGTGAATTTGACATTCTTTCCACTGCTATATAACTTAAGCATAGCAATTCTTTGCATTTGCCATAAGAACATATTTTTAAAAAAATTACAATTATAACTTTGGTTAAGTTTTTTTTTTATTTTATTAAAATGTATAGCTCAAGCTTTTTATTTAATAAAAAAAAAAGAATGAAAAGGAGGTGCTTTTACTTTTGCCACCAGTGAATGTGATGATGATGGATGACATTCTTCATTACTTTTGTGTTAGGTAAGATTTTTGCTCAGGCTTGTAGCCACTGACGGACTTCGCTAGGACCAAGGAGGACATAAAGGTCCTTTAATTTCAAAACTTTACAGGGGTATATTAATAATTTCTCAAACTCTTTAAGTTTCTTTTGTCCACCAGCAAAAGTGCAGAATAAATTTCCTCAAAAACCCATCCGACTTTGCCTTTCCAAAGTATAAACAAATTTTTTTTTAATAAATAAAAATATTATTATTAAAAATTCAAGAAAAATTTAGTAAATAGCATCTAATTAAATCCAGGTCAGCAAAAGTATAATATTATAAAGTAAAGTATATAAAATTTCAAAAAAATAATTAATAAGTGAATTAGTGTATATAGACCAAATGAGATGTAGGTATGGCTATACGTCACTAGCTACTAAAGCAGTTGCCTTTATACGTATACGTAGAGCATAGATATGATTGCAGTTGAAATCTGTTAGAAGGGAAAAGAGGAATTACTCAATGCATATGAACTTTATGTAAAATTCATTAAATTTTAATTTAATTATATAAAAATTATTATAATCAAAAATTAAAAAATTTCAGTTACTGATGAAAAAGAAATCGAAAAAGAGAGGAGTTTGAATAGCCTTATGAGCAAATGATGAAGTAGGCAATTGCACCCTTGTTCTTGTGCTTCTCAAGACGCTGAAAGAGAGTTGAAGATTCCATTTGAAATATGATAAAAAGCATCGATAAGAAACAAAAGGCCAAAAGATGACTTGTGATTATGTGGCTTCACTTCATTAGTCACAATGTGTTTGATGAAGTGAAGCCATGCTTTTTTTCCGATGGGTCTTGTTGTCGTTTTGGTGCTTTAACGTATTTCAATTTGAAGATGATATGAAGAGTTGGCTCTTGTCTTTTGTCAATCAAAATTACTTTCCTTGATTTGTCCTCCAAGTTTACAACTATTCATTACAAGCCTTCTTTACAAATATAAGGTGAAGCTTGCTTGCTTGCTTCATGTATCAAACCATTTTCTAACAATGGGCTCCATGGGAAAACTTTGGTTGCTTCCTCTGGTCCTCCTCTCAGCCCTCTCATTGCTCTCAGCCGCTGCCAAGAAAACTTACTTAGTCCATATGAATCACAACTCCAAGCCTCACACACATGCAACTCACCGTGATTGGTATCAATCACTCACCTCCACCTCTGATTCCATCCTCTACACCTACAACGCAGCATTCCATGGCTTCGCTGCCTATCTTGACCCTGAAGAAGCCGACTCTCTTGGGAACATAGATGCTGTCCTTAATGTTTTTGAAAGTAGAATGAATTCCCTCAAAACCACCCGCACCCCAGAATTTCTTTGCATCGATTCCAACTTCGGCTTGGGTGATGGTCGTCAATTTCAAGAAATCGAGCAAGCTGCTCACAATGTCATTATCGGAGTTATTGATAGTGGCGTGTGGCCAGAGTCTAGAAGTTTTGACGACACAGGATTGCCTGAGATACCAAAACGATGGAAGGGAAAGTGCGTATCTGCTAAGAATTTCAATCCCAAACTGTGCAATAAGAAGTTAATTGGAGCACGTTATTTCTTAATAGAACACGAGAAAGAATTTCCTGGTGCGGAGGTTCTCTCACCTCGGGACTATAGTGGGCATGGAACGCACACTGCTTCCACAGCCGCAGCGTCGCCTGTAGCGAATGTGAGTATGTTCGGCCGTTATGCGAGGGGCACCGCCCGGGGAATGGCTGTATGTGCCCGGGTCGCAATCTATATAAGGCCTGCGGGAGCAAAGGTTGTGGCGATGCTGATACTTTGGCAGCAATGGATAGAGCCATTTTAGATGGTGTGGATGTGATCTCTATGTCATTTGGAAATGACTCTGTGGCCATTCCATATCATGAGAACACGGCCGCTCTTGGTGCGTTTAATGCAATGAAGCGTGGTATTGTCGTCTCTTGTGCGGGTGGTAACTCTGGACCTATAAGAACCATTATCGGAAACGTGGCTCCATGGATTTTGGCAGTCGGTGCTGGGAGTATAGACAGGGACTTTCGGGCTTATATTTTGCTTGGCAACAAACATCTATACAGAGGTATGTCTATCTATGATGGACCAAGAATGGGGAAGAAGCTGGTGGGGTTAGTCTACCATAGGGGAAAGAATAGTTCCAGTAAATATTGCTTGGAGGGTACACTTGAACCAGATTTGGTTCGTGGGAAGGTGGTGATCTGTGATGTAGGAGACTTGGGATCTGTAGAGAAAGGTCTAATAGTGAGCAAGGCTGGAGGGGTTGGGATGATAATAGTGAACGAAATAGCTCTGAAGGAATTGTCTGTGGAACAAGATTTGGTGCCGACAGTGGCAGTAGGTACCAAAGTGGGTGATTTAATTAAAAAATATGAGAAGACAGATCCTAAGCCAAAGGTCTTACTTGGGTTTGGTAGAACGGAAGTAAATGTACAGCCGTCACCGATGGTGGCTGAATTTAGTTGTCGAGGACCAAATCCGGTGACACCACAGATCTTGAAGCCAGATATTATAGCTCCCGGAGTTAACATCCTCGCCGCATGGCCTGACGCCGTAAGTCCATCTAATTTAGAGATAGACAAGAGAACCACCAAGTTCAACCTTCTGTCAGGTATGCATATGCTTGCTCTCTTTTTTCTTTTTTCTTTTTTAATTTACTCCCTTTAAATTATATTAGATAAGATTGTCTAATTATATAGTCAAGTTAAATAAATGAATTATTTGTTTAATATGATGAATTTCGTTATGCACATCCATGGCATGTCCGCATGCAAGTGGAATTGCTGCATTGATCAAAGCGGCACATCCAAGTTGGAGTCCAAGTGCAATAAAATCTGCGATGATGACTACCGCTTACAACTTAGATAACACACTTTCTCCAATACGAGATGTTGTAACTGGTAAACCTGCCAACCCATGGGACTATGGGTCTGGTCATATAGACCCAACAAAAGCTCTCTCTCCAGGCCTCGTCTATGATATCTCTAAAGAAGACTATACGAAGTTCTTATGTTCATTGCGTTATCCTCATGATACTATTGAAGTGTTCATGAGTCACCTGAAACTGAATATATCTTGGTCAAACAAATTTAGTGATCTTGGTGATCTCAATTACCCATCATTCTCAGTCTTGTTCAAGAACAAGACAAGCATCCAGCATGGTCGAGAATTGACAAATGTTGGCCCTGTCAATTCTATGTATGAAGTGACAGTGACTGCACCATCGACTGTACAAGTGTCGGTGAAACCTGCTAAGATGGTTTTTAAAAAGGTTGGAGAAAAGCAAAGATATACGGTAACATTTAAGAACAAGAAGAATAAGAAGGCTGCTGTAGGAGCTGCATTTGGTTGGATTGTTTGGAGCAATGCTCAATACAAGGTTAGTAGCCCTGTTGCATTTACATGGACATGAACTAGTTGTTAAGAATGGCCAAAGTTTAGTGTGTACTGTGATTGAGTGTATTGACTTGTTGATCTGAGTTTAGTTGAAGTCGTGTTTCTTGATTATTGCTATCAATAAAAGTTTTGCTTACAAAAAAAATTGGCAGAGTTTACGCACCATGTTTGGTTGAGTAGCAGTAAAGTCAAATGATATAATGATAATGCAGACTAATCTTTCTTTCAAAATGTCGAAAAGAAATTATATAATATATCAGTAATTTTACATGGGATAGTTTATTTAATATCAGAAATTAATAAGAGAATGTCATGTAATCAAAATTCTTCAATAGTTGAATATATATATATATTTGCTTCATAATTTAAGAAATTGGAATTCAAATTTTAATATTTCTTAATTTTTTTAATAAATATTAGGCTTAATGATAAGAAAATCATGTACTTTACATAGACCTTGTCACAAACTGGTTTCAGTTCATGGCAAGACAGGCCCTAAATCGGCCCGAGAAGAGGCGAGTTTGCATGGGTTTGAATCTAAATGGTTTTGGTTTCATTTCTATTCATTTTATAAGCAGTTTCGATTTTGGTTTCATAATTCGATTTTGGTTTCATAATTCGATTTTGATTCCATGTCAGTTCAAGCTGAAAAAAATATAGATAAAACCAAACCTAACTGCTGACCCAAGTCTACGATTTCAGTTTAATCTAATTCAAATTTGCGAGAGACCCAATTCAACTATTTCAGTTTAAAACCAAAACGAAAAATAATGACCAGTTCCAGTATTTAAGCAGGCCAACTCTGATTCGAATCGGAAGCATAACATGAAATTTGCAATTAGACAAGGCTAACCTGAAAGGTTAAACCATCTGGATTGTATCATGTTCATACTTTGGATATCCAAATGACATTTGCAGGTTATAGCTAGTACAGCCATGTCAAACTTTGTCATGACCACAAAAATTCAGAAAAGGACACCGTTTTAGTCCAACAAAATAAACCATAAACCCTTAAGACATGTCACAACCTGCATTCAAAATGATTTCCCAGAAATAAGCTGGGATTGTACACGATCCATGGACAGCTTTCTTTTATTATTGAGCTGGCATGCTCAGAGCTGTAACATTTGAGCAGACAAACACAAAACATCCATTAAAAATTGCAGGTAAATTGAATCACAAGAATGGTCGCTATGGCTACAGTACTTGTTTTTACAAACTAATACACTCTAGCGCACCACAAAGCTTGATAAACTACCATGAAAATCATGCTTGACAGAGTGCAGGTCATCTCCGCATGACCCGATGCCGTTCTCGCTTTCGGAAACGCTCTAGCATGAACTCATCTGTTGCAGCTTCTCTACGGGTTGCATCAGCGTTATTTTCAGCTGGCTTTGCTCCAGCACCATCATCTTGTGAACTTCTGTCCTTGTATAGCTCAGGATGTTCTGCAGTTTTTTATTGTAGTCAAGAAAAGGAAAGAAAAAAGATGCATGAAGAATATGAAAGAGCTCAATAAAGAAAGGACCAAACAAAACTTTCGAGAAAGTAACTCGAATTACAAGTATTTAATACCCATCTAAGCAATCTACACTAACCAGAGTTTCATTTTGGTTTTCATAAAAGGGTGAGATAAAACAAAGAATTTAATCCATCCAAACAAGTAAAGAACAAAATAAAAGAAACTATAAGCAACCTCTTCGAAGTTTCTCAGCATAATCCCTGCCACGTTGGAAATAATCTGCACTGTAACTTGATGGGATGCTAAACTCTGATTTTGCCTGACCCATTAGCCGTTTCTCCTGTAAAAGTTTCTTGGCAGCCTCTGTTTCCTCAATATTTCTCAGTTTGTACCTACAACCACGAAGACAATACAAGGTGGTCCATAAAAATAAAAAATCCAACTTTCAGCAACCTTTTTACACATCATGATACACATTAAAACATCTTCCAACAGCAGTGATGCAAAACCAGCCAACTAAGTATGCCTTTAAGGCAAATACCCTACTTCCTTCTTTCTTTCAGTACACTGAGTACAGCATTTCTCCAATTATATTCAAGCCAGGACAGAGAAGCAAAATACAAATCAAAGTTATACACACACACACACATATATATAAAAGAAAAAGGGCATACTCAATGGGCAGTTGAACCTCTGCAATGCCAGTAGTCCACTGAGTAGAGCTTTCTTCTGAGTTTCTCCTTTTCACCTGAGGATGCAATAAGTAGTTAAACATTTGCAAGACATAAAACTAAAATAAGAAGAAAAATCAATAGTAAAACGTCTTCAGTAACTGAAAATCCAGCATCAAGAACAAGAAATTTAATATTTAACAAAAAAAGAAAGAAAGAACCAAAGGGTTATAAAATGAATATAAAGGATGTGGAGGACCAAAAAGCACTAGTCCTCATGCAAAATATTTGTGTTAACCTAAGTTTCCTATTCAAATGAACAAAATGAACAGGTAAAACATATACAGTTTTGAGAAAAAACTCTGGTAGGAATAAGCATCAGACCACAAAAGCATGTTCAGCATAAAATTAATAAAATGCATTCATAAACGAGATGTCAGAAAGTCATTTAATCTTGAGTTGAAATTAAAGATGTTTCCATACTGAAACGAGATGTCATTATTGACTAAGATGCCCATACTAACACTATGTTGCTCAGACTCATAACAAGTAGCAGATACATACCCATATCCAACACAGGTGTATTCTATAACTTCTCTTCATATGCAAAAGATCATACACATATCTGTTATAAGTGAATGATATGTGTCTGACATGTATGAGTTAAGTGTGAAGTGAGATATAAAGCAATAGTGAGACCACATATCCAGAAATGAGAAGATGGACACTGTAGAATCATATAGCTTACCTTAAGATGTTCAGGAATTTTGTATAATTCATCTTCAGCACGTTTTAAGTCATTTTCAACTTGATTTGTTTCATCAATGTTCTTCCCCCTTTTCTTTGCCAATTCTTGTTCAACATACTTCAACCTGTTAGATAACCACAACGAATGAATTAACACTGAAGGACCCAAAAAGTAGTATTTCATAACAACAATAATAAAAGAATAAAATGATTCAATTGGAGGGGAAAAAATAAATAAATAAATATTACGTTTCCTACCAGCTACTCTGTTAAACCAACAAAACTGTAAACAGAATTAGAATGCGTCCACAACACAAGCCATTCCTATGCATGACACTGATAAACAGCAACCTCCAAATGAATAAGAATATTCTAGTGTGTCTAAACAGACAGCTAAAAAAAATTCAGATAAAAACAAGATTATGAATGAATGATTTGAACGCCACGGATGTATTTAAATAAAGATATAGATAAGGTAGAAGAACAAGTACTTTATAAACTAAATTATAACTTAACATATGAGAGAGCAATTGCAATTAGAAACTTTACTTTGTAATTCTTAATATTAATTGGCAAATTATACCAACTCTTTCGAAACCATAAACATCAGTGAAGAATTAACATTTATGCAAAAATTTCATCATTAAAAAAGCAAGTATTAACGCCACAACGTGAAATGAACTAAAATCCATGAAGTCTCTCTAATCGAGCTCTCCAAGCAGAGTGATGGGTAATTTACAGAAAAAAATTACCTTTACTAACGACAAATTATTTGAAAGAGCAGCTAATATGCACAATTAGAAAATGCTAACAATGAAAGTTAGAATTGCTTAGAGAAGATGACGAGAGATGAGGGGAAATTTTACATGTTGGGATCTTCAACCATGACTGCTGTTTCTTGAGCAAAAGTATCTTGAAGAACGAGCTCTTCCTTCTCTCCATCTCCATCGTTCTTTTCAGTCACTTTTTTGGATACTAAATTCCCAATTTGCACCGATGGAATTGCAGGGATTCCTGACTTTCTTTCCCTCTGTTTCTGCAGGAATTTGACTTCCTCCAATGCCAATCTACCATTCCCAATCTCAATACCATTAATTAATCAATCCCCAAATGCATAACCAAAACCCTAACTGAAATTGCAATTTTCAAATTTATAATTACCTCCTCTCTTCTTCGTCATCGGATGCGGCTTTGTTGTTGTTGTTGTTGTTGTCGTCGTTGTTCTGGTCGTCTGCTTCCTCGATAGTTCTCTTACGGAAATTCTTCTTTTTTAGCATCTTCCTTTCAATTTTCTTTTCTTCCAACTATCTGGAGAGAGTTTCCCGGTGTTCTTTGGTTACCAAGAACCGGACGACGGAGTAGGGTCCTAATTAAAAACGCAGCGTTCTGTCGAGCAGTGTAATCTTTTGGGGAATTAACTAATGAAATAACTAATGAAATATATTTTTTATTTGGTGTGATTCAATATTTTAAAAATTTTCAATTTTTTAATTTAATTCAGTTAATTAAATAAAAAAACTGAATTAATTAATCAAATCAAGTTTGTGATATTTCTCGGTTCATTTTTTGAATACAATTCATCATTGATAAACACTTGTGAATTAAAATATGATAAATTTAGAAAAAATTAATTAAAAAAAACTTTAGATGTAATTATAATTGCAGTCTAATCTCCCAATTCTATATATTATAGTGAAGCTTTGTTATAATGGTATTCAAATGACTATATTAAAATTTAAGGAAAAAAAAATATATATATATATATATAAGTAAAGTAAGAAGGTATTTCACGGTATTGCTATGTAGCATTATTTTTTATGATATTATCATGTATTATTATTTATCGTAATGTGGTGTTATACATTTAATTCTCTTTTATTCTTTCTTTAACTATATAACAAAATTTTAATATTTAAAATAATAAAAATAATTATATGAGTAAATCAATTTTAAATAATTCTATATATTTAAAGAATGTTCTTATTATATTACTATATTTTTATTATTTTATTATAAAATCTTCATTAAAAATTTTGAGAGGAAAAAATTAATCAAAAATATGAAATTAATGATTTAAATATTAATAATCGATTACAAATAACAATTAATTTTAGTAACCGATTGTAAATCAATTGCGATTAGCAATTGATTTTTATAATCGATTTATAATCGATTGCTAATTTTGAAACTAATTAAAATAATTCTTTAATTTAACAACCGATTCTCTAAATTAATTACTATTATTAACCGATTTTAAAATCAGTTGCTATTAGTAACTTATTTCTTAATTAGTTGCTAATAACAACTAATTTTAAAATCAGCTACTAATTGTATATTTAACGTTTTTCTAATATCAATTAACAACTAATTTAGCAACTGATTATAAATCGGTTGTTAACAACAATCGATTATTGAATCAGTTGTTAATAGCAATTGATTTTTGAATCGGTTGCTAAATTTTTAAAAATTAACTATTTTACTAAAAAAATAGAATCACAAATCGATTGTAAAATTAATTGCTTTCAGCCGATTGCAAAACTAATTTTTTTTTTTTTAGTGTAAATCAATGGGCAATACACATTAAGGTAAAAATTAGTATATTTAAAACATTCTAAACCTAAACTTTAGAAAACTAGATTGAATTGGAACCAATAAATTCACTTGAAAATTAATTTTTATTATGTATGTTTACATAAAATAAATTAAAAATAAGAAGAAAAGGAAAAGATAAATAGGAAGATTAAATTTATAAATATAAAAGTGCTAAACTGGAGTATCCACCGATTTTTCATGTATATTTATTTGATATATACAAAATTTATTTTTAATAACTCTCATTTTCATCATCCTCTCTTTTTAGTGATCGCTTTTTTCTTTCTTTTTTTTTTTTTAAGTATAGACAAATTTTAGTGAGAATGTCCTACTCCAATAAATATTGCGAACTCGAACCCTTGTATGATGATAACAATCGTGAGAAATTAGTATTAAGATTCTAAGTAATAACTTAATTTTAATGCCTAGGGTGACACTTCAAACAGTAGCAATTTTACCTCTATTGACGGTTTCATGGTTATATTAGGACGGATGGCTCTACTAAGTTTCAATATGAGCATTGGTAGAAATGATTCTACTAATAGTTCCGATGGAAATAAAGAGAATAAAGTATATTTCTCTTAAATATTCTTTTCTATTTGCTTGAAATTAATTATTTTAGAAAGTGGATGTTTATGTAGTTAAGAAATTTATTAATCATTTTTAATTTCTTAGATTTTATTTATTTTTAATCATTTTTATTTTCTTAGATTTTGTTTATTTTAGAAACGGATGGTTTCATTGTAATATTTGTCATTAATGGACAATGATAGATTCTGCATTTAAATTAAATGTCTTATATAAATATTAGTTTTTTAATTTAGTTGAACCAATTAAATTTTTTTTTAAATTATTATAATATTGACCATCAAAATTTTTATTTAATTGGCAAATAAAAAATATTAATTAATGGGGAATGCAATATTTAAATATAAAAGCGAATATAAGATATAACATTTTGACATATGTCTCTTGTATACCTTACATATAAATTTTTATAAAAATTCATTTTTTATTATTAAAAAAAATAAAAAAATAGGTCACTAATTTTTTAATTTAGTTTTAACTAATAAAAAAAATATGAACTTATTAATTTTTTATTTAATTATGCCAATAAAAAGAGTCAATATTTACTTATTGGAATGGACCAATGTACTTTTTAGCTTCCAAATCCAGTATTTGATAGATGTAATAAATAGATCTGGATATCTTGTGTATTTTATTTATAATTTGAATTTTTATAATTTTTTTATTATTTAACATTAAATTTTAAAAAATGAGACATTAATTTTTTAATTTAACTAGGCTAATTAAAAGTAATATTTTAAATTATTAGAATATAGGTCATTGTTTTTTTTTAAATGAGCAAAAAAAATTAACCTTTTAAACTTTTATTATAATTTTTTAGAGCTACAAATGAGAGTAATGCATTTCCATTTTTAAACACTTCTAAATTAAAATTGTTGGAGTTGGCACCACCCCTACTACTTAAGAGAATGAGATATAATTCCTTTTCATATTCTTGGGTTTTTTTGAAAAGTGGATTTTTATATAGTTAAGTATCTTTTTTCTTCATTTTATTAGATTTTATTTTTTTCACAAAATTGATGGTTCCATTTTGATAACTGCCAGAGTTGACATCATTTCTCCTTAGGAAAATATCAAGATATTCTACTTTTCATTTTTTAAAATTTTATTGGATTTTGCAATCTATTGATTTGATGTTGCTTCACATTAATTATTTCAGAAAAATGGATAGTTTCATTGTTGAATGTGGGATTGATAGAGTTTACACCACTTCTGCTATAACAGAAGAAAACAAGATATACTTGTTTTGGTTTTCTTTGATTTTGCACGTTGTTATCTTGATGGTTGCAGCACATCAATTATTTATAAAGTTAACAACATTTCTGTTTTCATTTCTTATATCTTGAGTTATTTTGATTTTGACTATCCTCAAATTAATTATTTATCATAAAAATTCTATTGGTGATGATGATCATGAGCCCACTACACTATAAAATGACTGAAGTTGAGATTTAATATTTACAAGGCCTTAAGGGAAAATGATTGAAATTGAAAACAATATTTTGTGTTTTCAGATACTCTAATCAAACAAAAATTACAAAAAAAAAATTATAAATTTATTATTATTTAAAATTTAAATTTAAAAAATGAGCAATCAATTTTTTAATTTAACCAGGCCGATAAAAAAATAATCCTTTAAATTATTGAAATATAAGTCATTTTCTTTTTAAAAATACACCAATTAAAAAAAAAAAACCTTTTAAACATTTATTATAATTTTTTAGAGCTAGGAATGATAGTAATACATGTCCATTTTTAAACACTTCCAAAATAAAATTGATGGAGTTGACATAACTCCTGCTACGTAAGAGAACAATGTATAATTTCTTTTTCGTATTTTTAGATTTTCTAGAAAAGCATATGTTTATGTAGTTGAGTAATTTTTTTTTATTCATTTTATTATATTTTGTTTATTTTAAAAATGAAGTTCGTACCACTTCTACCAAAAGAAAATAACAAGATATACTTTCTTTCCATTTTCTTGGATTTTATAATCTATTATTTTGATGTTGCTTCACATTAATTATTGTAGAAAATGGATGGTTTCATTGTTGAATCTAGGCTTGATGGAGTTGACAACACTTCTACTATAATAATAATATATACTTGTTTTGATTTTCTTAGATTCAGTGCATTGCTGTCTAGTTTGGGCCGTGGACGGAACTTAAGAGGATTTTCGGGGTCTTGATTGGACAGGATATCCTTTTCGGTTCAACTGGTATCAGAGCCTCGTAATGATCTGTGCGGTCCTTGATTTGAGTCTCGCCCCTGTGTAAAAAACAGCTCTGCGCTAAGAGTGGGCCTAACAAACCCAGAGTCTACGCAAGTGGAGTTAGGCCCGTGGATGGGACTTAAGAGGATTTCAGTGCGTTGACTGGACAGGATATCCCTGTGTTATATTAGTGCAAATGATAATGATCGTGAGTTCAATAAATCCAAAATTACTAAAATTTTTCTGTTTAAAATTTATTATTTAATTGATGTATTCACACTTTAGCTAATTTACATTTATAATACTATATTTCTAATCCTAAAAATATGTATACACTATTTAAATAATTTTTAGAGATAATTTCAAAAATCATAGCCCATAATTTAGTATATTATTATTAGAAGGACAAACTTTTTATTTTTATAAAATTAATATTATAAGATTTTATGATGTCATGTTATTTTTGTCTATTTAATAAATGCTAACATCACAATTTCTCATTTCAATAAATATCAATATCATGTTAATATTCTATTAAAATTATTACAAAAATATATTTTTATATTTTTTAAAATACATTATTATACGTACATGTTAACAAAAATGGTTGCATATCAATTAATTATAAATAAATAAGTTAACCTTTTTTTAACAGTTAATGTATTTTTCTATATAATTTATATTGTTTTAACAATTTATTGTGTCCATTTTATCTATTAAATATATTCACTTAATATTTTTTGTAGCATTGAAATGTTAATATATATTGACAATTTCACTAAATTATTCATAACTCCTTTTAAATTGAACCAATTGAAGAATCTAAATTTCGTTATACTAAATAAAGTTCATATTATAATTGTTATTTAATTAATTAAGTTTATAACTTTTTTAAAACAACCTATGCATATAAAACTTTTAAAAAAAATTTCTTATAATTAAAATAATAGTTTAACTACAATTTTTTATTTAGAATCTCAACTTAGTTATAATTTTTTTTCATTGAAATTTCTAATATTTTAGAATTAAAATTATATTTTTAAAAAATTTAAATAATAATTAATATTTTATAAATATTAATTTTATAATTATATTAAAATTATCATTTTTATCAATTAAAAAATAATTATTATAACAATAATTATAATATTATAAATATCCCCATTCATATTTTTATGTATATTTGTAACACCCCAAAAATTTTAAAATTTTATGAGCATTTTGGTATTTTAATTTTATTTAATTTTAGAAATTTTTTTGAGATTTTTCGGATTTTAAAAATTGGGTTCGATTTTCCGAAAATATAAACTTTGATGAATTTTAAAAATTTATTTAAAGACCACGTGGCAAAACTAAAAATATATTTGGAGTCTATGTATTTTTCTGAGTTTTCTGAAATTTTTTCGGAATTTTTGGACCTCGTTTTCGGTCCCGAGGCAGAGTAAAAATTCAAAATTTTGTATTCTGAATCGAACCGGCCGAATCGAACCGGACCGGATCGGACCGGTCGAATCGGACCGGTCTTCTTCTCTTTTTCTTCTCCCTCCCGCACGCGTCGACCTTCTCCTCTTCTCTCTCTCTTTTCTCTCTCCTCCCTCCTCCCCTTGCCGCGTCGCCGCCTCCCCTGCGTCCCCACCTCGACCCTTCCCCACGGCCGGCCGCCGCCTGGAACGCCGGAAAATGGCCTTGGAACGGACGCGCAGCGCGCGCGGGACTGTTGGACTTCTCCGGCCAAAATCCGGTCGATCCGGCCACCAATTGGACCGGGTCTTGTGTCTAAAATCATCTACTCGGCGAGAGCTTTCCATAGACACCAAGAACGCCGAAATCCATTGAGCGGTTTGTCCGATTTTTGCTCGGGAAGATTTTAGCTCATTTCAACTTTTGGGCTAGATTTCTCGAAAACCGTGAATCCCATGAGAAAACCGAGGGTACCAAAGACGCTCCACTGCCGAGAGCTTCGTGGCGACATAAATTTCGAATTTTTCCGACACCGTTTTTCGGTGGGTCCCACGGAACTTCGCAGTATTTTTTCGAGCATTTAATGAGCTTAGAAAATTCTGAAAAATTTATGTACTAACCCCCGTGTTATGGGCTTCGTGTAGGTATCCTCGATTCGCGGAAATTCGACAGTTGACCGGGTCTGCGAAATTCCGGCCAGACAGACCCGTTACCGGAAAAGTCTCCGAATTGGACCGAGGTTTTGGCTAGCCCCCCATTGTCAGACGTCCCGAGCGCGTTCCCGAAGTCGGAATCGGCAAAGGTAAACCCGAACCTTGCTTTTTCGTAATTTTCTAGTGCTTAAATAGGATTAAAAATCCATAAAATATTCGTGGTAGCTTAGAAAATTATGATTCTTTTTGCAATAGCTTAGTAATATTGCTAAGGACCGCGGGGCAAAGTTTTAGAATTTTTAGAGCTGATTTGGGCAGTTTTTGCAAAAATGGTCAATTATAGGGACTAAATTGAAATTTTACATATTGTGATGGATGATTGATTTGATGGGCCCAGGAGGGGCTGTGTGATATGATTGAGTTGTGGACATATGGATTGTGAATATAGAAGTGTGTTTTGAGCCCTTTTGCAGGTTGGGTAGGTCCTAGGTATAGGGGAGACTCTGCCGGATTTTCGGCACGACTTAGGACGTAATTGGTCTTTTTCTTTGTTTGTATTGAGTCAGATTGTATTAAATAATTGTAATATAATTGTCAGGTGAGCCGATGACCTTCTTCCTCCGCCCGGCCGCCAGTGATTGTTGTCAAGTCTGTGAGTAAAATATTAATTTTAATTGTAATTTCGATATTATTATATGTTCAAGCATGCCCATGCATCACTTATATGCATATATTTATGTAGTTAAACTCTAGGCACGATTTATGTTGCATTCATAACTGTTAACGTGCCATGAGTGTTGTTGTGGTAATTTGGAGCAGTGTGCGTGCGTTGGCGTGCGTGTGATGTGGTGTGGACTATGGATAGGACGGGTAGTCACGGCTTGAGTTCTTCGCTGGGACCCGATCCTTCGGGGGGTAGTCACGGCTTGAGTTCTTATTGGGACCCCGATTTGGTTATTAAGTGGAAGTCCGAGCTGAGTTCTTCGCTGGCACCAGGTTGGATTTAAGAGAGCTGTATAGGGGATCAGCTCCCATATATTATGATTGATGTTACAGGGTGCGTGAGTGCTCCAAATTACCTTTTTGATGCTACGATGTGAAAATGTTGTTGCTGTTGCATTTCACTCCACAGGTTGCATTAGTACTAGATAGTTATAGAGATTATGGTTAAAATTGATATTTTACTCTCTGAGTCGAACGCTCACTCCTGTTCAAAAATTTTTACAGGCCACAGGAGGATATTTTTTTTGAGGTTAACCTGCTTTCTCCCTCGCAGGTCAATTATTACTGTTTGTATAAACTTGTTAAATCTTAGAATTTCCGCATGTGTTAGAAATGTTTATTTAATTTGGGTCTGTAAACTAAATTATTATTTTGGAACCTGTAAACTTAATATGTTATGCATGTTTGATGGATTGATTAGGGAGCTGAGCTCCCATTTATTATTATGTTGATGAGTATGTGGAGGGTGAGCTGAGCTCCCCAATTGACTATATATTGTGTTTACAGGTCGGGTGAGTCGAAAACTCCCCGTTGGAAAGTTCATTTTATGGCCGGACTCTGTCCGTTTGTTTTCTTGAATTTGGGCCCAAATGGGCCTTAGAGTTGGGTTAATGAACAGTTAGGCTTACTACGGGCCTCGGGGGCTTTAGGCTGGCCCAGGTCCTAGTGCCGGTCCGGCCCATAGGTTGGGTCGTGACAATATTATTATAAAATATTAATTATTATATTATATTTTAGATTATATGAACTTACGCTTAGCCAACAAAATAAAAAGTCTAGGATAAACAAAATTCCACTTAAAATATGATTTATTAATTTATATAAAATTAACTATATACTTTCCCTGATCGAGTTCACAAATTAATCGTCCATTCACAATTGTCTTAATTGTTATAATATTTAAGAAATCATAATTTTGTAATATATCATATATAATATGTGTATTTTTAATATTTAAAAAATTAAATTAATGATATCTTATAAATATTATATAGATATTATCTACTAATTATATATTAATTCTTAATATGACATTATCTTGGAATATTTATTAGACTTTATTTTAAATTTTTAAACTAAAAATTAATATAAATATTCACGTGTGAATATAAATTAATCTCCAAATGTGAACGGCTAAAATATAGGTGCACTATACCTTTGCAATTTCTGATTTATAATAAAAATTTTAGTTTATATTAAACAATTTTATAAAGATATTTTTATCAATTGATAAGTTTATCCCTTATTCGTATTTTTATAATTCCTAAAATTAAATTATAGGTATTATAATATGTTTTATTTGAGAATTATGGTGATATATCGTTTCATTTTAAATTAAATTAACTTTTTTTTTAAGATAAAATACAAATACATATGGGTTAGTAACGATAATAGATCGCTATTAAAATTATGACTAATTTTAATAGAATTCTTATTCTTGTATAACTGACACTCATATACACTTCATAACCGATGTGGAATACCAAAGGACCAACCCACTTGCAGATAAAAACCGTAAAACAAATAAATTAAAAAAAGGCCAAGTAAGATAAAATATTATTTTAATTAAATATAAATGGAAATGCAAACTTGTAAATTAATAAAAAATAATAAATTTACATAAAAAAACTTGTCACTATAAAATTAAATTTCATTAAGAATTACTCTTCTTTTTAATAAGATATAAGATAACATTTTTTAATCATAAAATTCAATGCTCAAATTGCTGCCGTGTATTTTTCTATTTTAGCTGATAGAGATTTTGTTTTATGTTTTTGTAAAATTAAGTCTTTTATTATAAACTTAAGTTCCATTTATTTTGTTGAAAATAATTTTTCTATTTTTTAAAATATTTTTTATTATTTAATTATAATGTTAAATCAATGATATGTATTTACATCATATATATGTAAGTGTTTTAACATTTTAATGAAATTATCAAAATGTAAAAAGCAAAATCAGTTACTGATAGCAATCGATTTTAATTGGTTGCAAATAAATAATTGGGCAAACATTTTTTGAGGAAAAAAATCAATTATAAAATTGATTACTAATAGCAACCGATTAAAATCGGTTGCTGTTAGCAATTGATTCTCAAATTGGTTACAAATTAAAAAAAGAAAATTAAAAATTAGGCGATAACTTTTAAAAGCAAAAATTTAGCAACCGATTTACAATTGATTATAAAAATCAATTACTATTTGGCAACCGATAAGGATCCTATTACAAATAACAATCTATTTTAGCAATTGAAAATTGATTGCTATTATTAACTAATTTTTGTAATCAATTATAAATTGATTGCTAACTTTAAAGTCAATTAAATATTTTTTTAATTTAGCAATCAATTCCCTAAATTGATTGTTATTAATAATTGATTTTAGAATATGTTACTATTAGTAATAGATTTTAGCAATCAATTTTTTAATGGATTGTTAATAATAATTAATTTTAAAATTAATTGCTAATCATATATTTAGTTGATTACAAAAATCAATTGTAAAATCGATTGTTTTTTATAATAAACTTTATTCAATTCTTGAAAAATACATTATTAGGAAGAGTAGAGTTTACCTATGTACCAAATGTTATTCCATTTCTGTCTTAGCTTTGAAAGACTTAAATCAGCACTTAATTTTGGGAACGGATGCCGATCACAAAGAATTGGGAAATTTTAATGCAGAATGGGAGCCCCATTGTTTAACAATCTGGTGTATAAGGTTATTGATTTTTTTCTGGTTTTCTTTGTTTTATATTTAATTTTTTTTAGTAGATCTATCATTGTGTAAGATTTTGTTGTTCAAATCGCCTACTGTGTTTTAGCTCAATTTCTTCAATGGTGATTCATAGCTTTATTTTGGGAGCTAGCTTATTGTTTGGTTAATGGGAATGTGCAAGAAAAACATAACTGAGATAAATTTTGGATTTTAGACCTTTCTATTTCTATTTTTCCATGTCCTGCGATTCACAGCAACACTCGACTTCACTAAACTTTTGGTGAAGTTTAAGCATAAATATAGATTAGGAATTTATTAAGTTAAAAATGGAAGATAAATTTCTTTAGCACTCACTCAATTTTATTAATTATTCTGTTTTAATTATTTTATTTTAATTTATATTAATAAAATTACTCTTTTTTATTTTTTTTTGGTACCAATCATTCATACTAAAATTTGATAGAATTTCTTATGAATTTCTTGTATAACATGCTTTATATGATTTTAAATTATAAAAAAATTATTTTCTTGCTAGATCATATTAAAAAAACTAAAAAAAGAAACAAATTTTATTTTTATGCAACTCATTATATTTATTAATTCCTATTTTTAGATCTCTAAAAAAATAGAAAAAAGAAATAAATTTTAATTAGACCTAGTGAAGTTATATATATATATATATTACGATTTTAAGCCATATAAGATACGTCACATAAAGGTTTTATTAGATATTCTATAAAAAAATTTGGCTTGAATGATTGCTGGTGAATAAAAAAATAAAAGATAAATGATTTTATTAAAATAAATTAAAATATAATAACTAAAATGAAATAATTAGTAAAATTGAGTAACTAAAATAAATTTTATCTGAAAAGTTACCTCTTTAAAATTTTCCATAAAAAAGAAAAATTCACCGAATCTTATTCATTATAAAATTAAAATATAAATACATAAATTCTATATATTTTACATAGATTACACTATATATCGTAATTCAGTTAATCTATACAAGAATTTTTCATAAAAAAAGGATTTATTTTTCTTCTATCACCCCATGATTATAAAATCATCTCATTATACAATTCATAATATAAATTTTGATGTATACACTTAACTAAACAATAATTATCATTTTAGATAAAATTATAAGAGGTCCTACTTAAAGATTTTTTTTATTAACTAAGTGTTTATACAGCTTGGTGTAAGTAAAAAATTTCATGCAAGATAAAATGAAAAACCAAAAAACCTCCATCATGACTTTTTGGTTTTCAGAGTTTTTTATTATTAAATGAAGACCACATTTAATGTTGTGTGACACCCCTTACCTGTTTACAGTGTAGCTGAGCAAGTTATGCCACTCAGTGTGCCGGAGCACCAATTCATATTTTAATTACAATTTATCCCTTTTTAATTCATTTATTTACAATTTTTGATAAATCTGAATTTTTTCGAAATTTTTATAGAAAATCCGGCAGAATGTCGGCTGTAAATTGAAAAAACAGTTCTTCTGAACCTGTTTAAAAGACACTTCCAATATATTTTTTCCAAATCCAGAACTCCATTACATACATTTCAAATCAATCTCAAAATCTCAATACTATTTTCAGAACTTTTCTATTCATTTCATCACTTGAAGCACATTTATACATATTTCTCAACATTTCATTTTTTTCCACATACATTATACAGAAAATTTCAATAATATGAAATTTCATATATTTACATCATCAAATAATTTCAAGAGTTTATAGTTATAAACCAAAACTAATACAAAATATAAAATACAAAATGCTACACCAAAGTCCTAATGTCCTACCATATGCATTGCAGATGTGAGGTGACTCTGGATTCCGGATGCAGATTTGAAGGCTCACCCGGTCTGATGTCTGCTGGGCTCCCCAGCTATGTCTCCAGTATCTGCGCGTGGCAAAAGCGACGTGCTAAGTAATTCTGCTTAGTGGTGACAGTATAAAATAAAATAAAATAAAATAAAATAAAATAAAATAAATATGCAGAATGTATAATTTTATTTTTGAGTAGACTTAATTTCTGATATTTTTTGCAGTATTATTCGATTAAAATTTGGTAAAATTTATTACCATTGCCCGAGTAAACCATAATAGTCGACTGGACTGGATAAACGGGTAGACTGGCACTGGGTACTAAGTACCTTGGACCATCACACCATCGGTCACGTTGTGTCTCTCGGTGTGCAACAGAACAGCTAATAAGCTGTAATAATTATCAGGGATAAAACCCGAGTGTAACAACTCAAATAACATAACCAAAGGCTATTATGTCACAGAATGGCATGGGAAGCCATGAAATACAGAATGGCATGAAGCCATATGCAGTACTGCTAACAGAACCCTATTGGCATGCCAACCTATCCAAACTAATCTTGCTAGGTATACTAGGGCATATTACACTTTTAAGTTTCACAATTCTTGAAATTTAAATTTTAGTGTTACTATTCATTTCATTAGTCAACTAAAATGTTGACTTTTGCATAAACAATAGGTACATTGGTTCTAATACTCCCAACATACCACATTTTGCATTCTAAATTTGTTGGTATTGGTTACCAATACCATTTTCCAAGCTTAATGTTAATTAGACAGAATTTTCAGTTTTCAAGCTTTGGGTTTACTGTTCCATTAGTCATTTTTGCAGTGGGAATTAAGCAAAATGATCAACATAAAAGTTGTTCCTTATTTTATCTAGTTACATTTCCTTTTTGGAATCACTCCATTTAGAGTTTTGTAGCTCAAGTTATGGCCCAAAAACCACAACTAGCCGGATTGAAAGTTTTCCAAAATTTCTGGACTGACCAAATCTACAGTATTAGGAACAGTGACTTCAGGTCACTTTTTGAATATGTTATGGTCATAATTTGAGTTAGGTTTCTTCATGAAAGTTGTTGGTCTATATCTCAGCTTATTGCTGGTAAAATTTCAGGTCAATTGGACCTTTCTACACTGAGTTATGGCCAAATGACTAAACACTGTTCATTTAGTCATTTTGCCCAGGCAGAATGCAGGTCACCCAGATTAGGGCACTCTTTTGGTCAACTTGGTTTGGTTTTCTGGGCATAGTTTCTTCACAAAAGTTGTGCCATTATGTGTCTAATTTCATGTACAATTGGCCTTGAACCAATTGAACCTCTACAATTCCAGTTATTTCTGCCCAAACCTGCTGGACTCATGCCCAGTCCTGCAGATCACCAAGGGCAGCCACACCAAACTCCAATCCCACTACACCATTCACTTCATTTTTGATTTAAACAGAACCAAATGGTTACTAATTGACCATTAAAACCTACTTTCATCATCACATGATCAAAGTCTAATTTTTCACCCCAAACCCTATCTCAAACATTACAAATCATGCATTATCATTGCATTTCATCACTTCACTTACAAGATGCATATTAAAGGCAGCCATACTAGCATGTTAGCTCCATAAAACTCATCACAAGCATACCCCAACCAAGGCTACTGAAATTTAGGGATGGCATACAATTGGTATTTCATCAATTTTTTTGTGATTTGCACTCATTCTTAGTCCTTAAACATGAATTTAAAGTGAAATTCAAGGTTAGGTCACAAACCTCTATGGAGTGAGATTTCCCACTTGCTAGAGTTCATCTTTTCCTTTTCTTTTTGCTCCCAAAAGACTTGCCAAGATGTAAGAACACTTTTTTGTGTTGCTAGGTTAGGGTTTTGGTGGGTAAAAGTTAGGGAAATCAAGCTTTGAAAAGCTTGTTCATGGGTGGCTATGGAGGAGAGGTGACGGCATGAAGAAGAAGAAGAAGAGAGTTCTGATTTTTTTTCATTTTTCAGCCCATTTGGTCTCTTTTAAATAAGTTTATGCCATGTGTCAACATTAGATTGGTTGGGAGAATTTCAATGACATCATGATGATGTCATAATTCCATTTTCTTTCATTTTCTCTCTTTTTCTTATCTATTTAATTTCAATTAAATTTTTAACAATATTTATTCATATTTTTTGTCATAGTAATTATTTATTTAACTGGACAAGTTGGCCAAAAATTATTTCTGAAGATGAAATGACCAAAATGCCCTTCGTTTGGCTTAACGAGCCAAAATTGTGTGTACTGATAGAAAAATTTTTCTAAGTATTTTCTTGGCATTCTAATGCCATAAGAACCTCAATGACCCTTCTCTGGAGTCCCAAAAATTATTTTATAATTTTTCTCCAGGGTCTAGGGTTGCTAACGGCCTTCACCGTCACTTCCCCTTCGGGTTACTCATCCCTGGGGTTTCGGCTCATTTAACTTTAGTGTATTTGGTTTCTAAAATTTTTTCTTGATTTTTATGAGCATTATTTAGTTTCTTTATAACTTCTCACTCTAGTCTATTTATAATTTTAAACATTCTAGCTGCCCGGACCGACATTGGTCAACTAGCTAAAGTGAGGATGTTACATGTTGCCTATATAATTAATTAGGTAACAACTTGACATTTTAATTAATTACATTTGCAATAACATTTTAATTAATTACATATGCAACATGCTTCACAACAACAAAAATTATTACGAATGGCAATGAGGTGAGTTGGTGGAGGGGATCGCTTTTTCTGTCTTTATCTCATAGGAATTGGAGATCAGGATGGGGCATTTCTAATAGGGATGCAAGGCGTGATGGGGTTTTCCAGCGGAAAATTTTCTTTTTATTGTTTTTATTTTAATTTATTAGTATATAATATAAATTTATTTATTAAAAAATAAAATAAAATTAGAAATATAAGTTTTACATATTATTTTAATAATATATTTATATACTACATTAAAATTATAATATTTAAATATATAAAAATAAAATTTTAATAAAAATAATAATATATTACTATACATGGTAGGTTACGAGCTTTTAGGGTGAGAATAAGGTCCTCCCATCTCCTTCCACACAAATCAGGTCGGGATAGAGTCGGAGAAAATTAATCGAGTTCGAGGCGGGGCGAATCGAGTTTAGGAAGTTTTGCTATCCCTACAAATTATTTATTAACAATGTCATTTAAAAAGAAAAAAAACATTGAAGTAGCAATCTATATCTATATAAATCTAAATAGATATAATAAAACTAATCTCAAAATAAACTTTACTAAAAATTTACAAATGGCACTCTATTAGATCTTTAACATATTTATCTATTTTACCCTTATTCTCAAAGTAATTTTATAATATCAACTGATGATAGACCGATAAAAAGTTTAATAATAATAATAATAATAATAATAATAATAATAATAATAATTATTATTATTATTATTATTATTATTATGATAATAATTATAATTTAATTAATATTAAAAAAATTAAGAATCATAATAATAATTAATAAAAAAATTATGAAAATGGTTATAATTTAATTAATACTTAAATGCTAAGAATTATAATTATAAATTATATAAACTAAAGTCATCTTTTCTATAAAATTATATATTTAATTTTTTATAATAAAAAATTATAAAAATAGTTACAATTTAGTTCATTTAAAAAAAAAATTAAAATTCATAGTTATAAATCATATAAATAAATATCATACATCAAAAATTAAATTAATCATCTCCTAATATAATATAAAATATAATGTCAAATCAAAATTTTCTCTCAAACTAATCAAACGGTATTTTAGTAGCCAATACATTGGAAGAAGTTGAATGCCAATTTGCACAAATATTATTAAAGCCATTTTCACCTTATAAGAATTTATTTAAATATATTAAATATAAATATATTGAAAAAGCTATATGGTGGGCGAAAGCCCAGTTTAAATAAAAGCGTAGAGAAAATTACCTGTTTTCATAGCTGGCTAGACTTTCACGGCCACCGGAGATGTCCTCTAATCCAACACTCAGCAAGTCCGACAGACGTGTAATTAGCCTACGCTTTATCAAATACAGTTCCTCTATATTAATAGGAACCTGTACAATAACGTCGAGGCTGTTGCACCGCGATAAATCAAGATATTCGAGTGAAGGGAGGCTCAGGCCTCCAAGATATTCAGCCGATATAGTACGAATTGAGTTATCACGCAGAACTAAATGTTTCAAAGAAGGCAAATGAAGATCCGTGGGAAAATCATCATCTGATAAATTGCAGTGTGGAAGGTTATATGGGTCAAAGAACGTGGAAGAAAAGCAAATGAAAACATAGTGGATTCTGGAACTTCTCTGCCTGATAACCAAGACCAAGGTTCCCTTACATCTCTCGAACTAAAGCTTAATTCATTCAAGGTAATTCCACCAGCAAAAAACACCGTCAAGGATTCCATCTGAGCCAGCTCTTTAGGTAGCACTTTAAGTTCTCAGCAACCAGTCAAATATAGTTCTTCAAGTGATTTCAAATCAGCAGTTGTGTCTGGAAGCTTCCCGAGTTTTATGCAGCCTTCAAGATTTAACAAGACAAGTCTCCTCAAGTGTCTAATAGATTTGCCAATCTTGACTAAATTTATACGATCTTTAAGCAGCAAACTCTCAAGACCAGGTAGTCCCGTGAAGTCAGGGGTTGTAGTGAGTAAATGAGAGTGACTTAGGTCAAGGATCTTCAAGCATGGAAAGGACTGAAAATTTAGTGGGAAAAAAGGTCGGATTCAATAGATTGTCATATAGTTTGATTGATTATAAAGAGAGAGACAAGAAGAGTGAGTCACACAACTTTCCCTGCCAAGCATCTTTTAGCCTGCTATGCCGCATATCAAGAACAACAAGTTTCTCCACATTTAAACACGTTGGCATAGAGCTCAAAGGGAGTCTGAGCCAACGCAGGCACACCAAGTGTTTTGGAAAATCTTCATATCCTCCATCAAGCTTAACATCATTGAGCAGAAGCACATTTAATTGGCGCATATTTGCAAATGCCTCTGTTTTGATCACATCTGATGAGGTAAACGAAGTTTTTGAGATACAATTCATGATCAGTTGCCAAAAGCCACCAAGACAATTAAACATTGAATAGTTATCTTCACAACCAAGCATTGATTCCTCCACAGAATTTTCATAAATATGATTTTCATAATTTGAAATTGGTCTGACATGTTTCTCTTCTCTTAACATATGCATGTCAAGAATGAGGCCCTTAATTGTCTGGGTACCCTGCATCAAGCCAAGAAACACACACAAAAAGAATTACAGGTAATTGCCTGGGTACCCTAACCAAGAAGCATACACAAAAAGAATTACAGGTAATTGCCTGGGTACCCTAACCAAGAAGCATACACAAAAAGAGTTACAGGTGAAGCATGTAAAAACAAAAAAAAAATGTGCATGACAAGTTTAACTCACTGTTTTTTCTGTCAACACCCTAAACGCCTCTTTATGATTCCATATTCTACTAAGATTCCCCGGTTCATCAGGAGATTCTTGGAGAACGACTGCTCTACCCATGTTTCTAACCAATTGATGCATCGTAAGCTTGTTACTTTCATTGATTTCAATGAGACATCTATCCATGAGACTTTGAACTCCCGAATTTGTTTTGAAGCCACAGCCATCTAAAATTTTAAGTACAACATCTTTATCCCACCCAATAAAGAAAAAAACTATGTGAAGAAATATTTCTTTATGACGATCATTTTGCAGAGAATCATAGCTTTTTCTAAGAACCTTCTGAATTTGACTACCAGGAATTTCTTGCAGTTCTTCAATTTCACTTTTCCATTCATCTGTACTTCTGCAACCGAGAAAGGAGCCTAAAACACAAAGAGCTAATGGAAGACCATCACAAAACCTCAATACACATTCACAGTGCTCGTTGAAATTTTCAGGATGATCTTCTTGTCCAAAAGCATGCAAGGCAAAGAGCTTAGGCGACTCATTAGCATTCAATGGCTCAATGTGAAGTTTCCAACGACCTTTAGTTAACAAACTCTTAAATTGAGTTTTTATGATGATTTTACTTCTCGAGGACAGCCATTCTTGCTCACCGATAATGGATTTGAATTGTTCCGGATTATCCACATTATCAAGAACAATAAGAACTTTCCTGCAACACATAGCATCCTTGATCTTCATAACTCCCTCATCTACATTACATATCTTTACTGATTTCCCCTTGTGCATATCTGAAAGAAGTTGTTCTTGTAAGCTATTCACACCTTTTGGCTGTTTTGATGTTTCAGCAACGTCCGCAAGAAAGCAGCTTGTTGTCTAAAATTGTGGCTTTGTTCAACTAGGTGCTCTTTTATATATAATGAAAGTGATATGTGTTTTAATAATGTGTCCCTAAATTACAATTCAAGTTTCAATCAATATTTATAGCAAGTTTTAACATAACATGCATCACAAAATATTCAACTAATTTCTCAACCTACTCAATATATCCTCAAGTATATCAACTCAGTCTACTCAATCAACATTCAAAATCATGCATAGAAATTAAATTACACAAAAGTAAAGAGATTAAGGTTAGAGAGATTAAACACAATAATTTTTATGGTGGTTCGGCTTAACTAGCCTACTTCCACTCTCTCAAAGAATCCTCTTTGAGTCTTCTCTCCACTATTTGCTCTTTTAAAGGCAAGAGACCAAAAGCCCTTTACAATTTTTTAACACCAAGCTTTTACCAAGATAGCTTGAACACTTGACAAGTGCTATCTCAAGCACTCACACTCTCAAGCTTCAATAGGTGCTTGTACAACCTCTTTTAAATGCAATTTAATGTTTTAACACTCACTTTCACTCAATACAAATCAAACTATAAATAAGAGATGAGTTGATTTGCTAATGGTAGCTCAAACACTTTAAAGCTCTTAAATAAAAGTAATAAATGAAAAATCAAGATTGGAGTGCAATTGTAAGCTTTCATCAAGTGTAAAATGAAGTAAAGAAGGTGTATTTATAGTCCCAAATTATTTTAAACCGTTTGAAACCTTTTTGGAACGTTATACACTCTGTTCTAGGCAAAATAACCGTTATTTTGTCTTTTTGTACGAAGTTGAGCAACTCTGATCATTTAGCAAACTAATGAAATTTTGGCGAAGTAGTAAACTAGTTAGCAAACTAATATTTTAGCAAACACATTAGTAAACTAATATTTTAGCAAACAAGTTAGCAAACTAATTTACCAGATACCTGTTTCAACTTGTAATCTTTAAAAATCTAATTTAGACTTTAAAAATATATATTCCAATAGCAATATCCAATGTCATGATGAGAGAAAATTTTATAAAGTAATTGAAAGAAAAATAATTTTGAGCTCCATTTGACTAAACTTTCATCTATTCTTTTTACACAAGTCCTAAAATTCAATTTCTAACTCTATGACTTTCATACCTTTACTTTGAGTCTTAGCTTTCATAATCTTGTTCTTTCTCATCTTGGATTCATCTTGAGATGCCTTTGAGTGTTCTTCCTCCTTAGATGCAACTTCAAAGATTCTTTATGAATAAGAGAAAGAATCTACACATCACTTAAAATTAAGTTAGATATATTCTATTTGAGTTTTGTTATCATTAAAATCAATGTTCATTTTGAGCTACACGGGGTTAACAATCTCCTCCTTTTTGATGATGACAAAACTCAATTAAATCATCAATCAAGAATAAATAAAAGTATGCGTAAGTTTATGTATATCCAAGCAAGTTAGTATGCGGAAAATACTCCCCTTAAATATATGCATATAAGTTAAAAAAAATAAAAGTATTAACAGCTATACAAAACTCCCCCTGAATTTATGCTACAAAACATGTTCATAAGATATTCAGAATTTCAATATGCAAAATGTTAAACTTAATAGTTTGCACACATAAGCCACAATAGTTTGCATACATATTTTTAAAACATAAACATACTTCCATTTTCAAAGTATAAGCACACATCCAATTTCCCAAAACAATTTCCATTTCCATTTTCATTTTCAAAGTATAAGCACACATCCAATTTCCCAAAACAAAAGCACACATCCATTCTCCCAAAACAAAAGTCATCAGCTAAAAAGGAAACAAGAGACATTAATCCAAAAAGAACCAAGAAAGCATAAACTGAAAATCAGTAAGATAGATAGTAGCAAACTGAAAAACCATTCAACAAAAGTAGTAAACATATTGGTAAACTAAAAATGCAGATCAGTTTCTAATCATTAAGTCTTTTGCTCCTTCGAATAGCTTTGGAAGGCACCATCTTCTTCCTGGAGGGTTTAGTAGTAAGTGGCTGAGAAACTTGGGCAGCCAAAGGCTCATGCTCCTGTGGGTCATGCTCATCAGATGGGGGTTGAAGGGCAGTAGCCAAAGTCTGGTATGGATTGGACACCGTAGACTTAATTCTTTTTCTAATTATCTTGGCTTGAGATGCTTCAGCTACAGAAGGTTTAGGTGGAGCACTCTCCTGCTGATCCTTCAGAGAGTCTTCCTTTTTTTGTGTATACTCAACTACAGGTTCTACAATTTGTTCACTCTCAAGTTCAACAGTTGGCTCAATTATAGGTTCTACAAACTATTCACTAACATGCTCAACAACAGGTTCAACTTCAGGTTCAACAACTTGTTCACTTTCATGTTCCACATCAGTAGTAGACTTACCAAGCCCAGTACCTCCACACTCAACATTACCATGATAAAAAACATGAGTATCATGAGTAGAGGGGTCACCTGCAGGTACATCAGTCTCAACTTTGGTTGCAAAATCAGTTTCCTATGCCTGCTTAAGATCTGCAATCTGTTTCTTTAACTCCTCATTTTGAGTAAGCAAATGACTCACTTTGTAATCAACAACATCCACAAATTTTCTCAAAAGTTCAATAGACTGATTTGATGTACTGAATTTCTTATTAATAAATGTTCTTAACCCTTGAAGCTCACTCATAATCTCACTTTGAGAATCTGAATCAACTTTAGCTTTAGAAAATCCACATTTTTCAAAACGTTTCTTTCTTTCATCAATATCAGAATGAATTTCTCTAAGCACAATTAAATCTGCCCTAGAACTCTCCTTAGAGACACTTATATCCAACTCTCTAAACAAGGCAGTTAAGAGATGTGCATAAGGTAATTTACCAATCCCATAAGCTTTACACATATTCTTGAAAATCAGATAGGCCAAATTCATTCTAACTCTGTTAATAATATGCTACATGATGCACATATCCAAGTAACTCAAATATCCATAGCTGCCAAATTTAGGACAAAAAATATAATTCACCATACTGTGAATAATCTTAATGTGCTGAAAAGCTTTTGTGCTAGTGGACTTTTCACTAGTAGTAGTGTTGGCAGGAAAAACTTCATTTTCAAATTCAGCCAAGTTAAAGCCTGGAACTCTAGCAACATCTCTATGAGTAGAGATTTTATTTCCATCATTCGGCAATTTTAAGGCTTTAGCAATCAACTCAACAGAAATATCATATGTTATGTTATTCAAAGAGACCTCAATTCTGTCTTTTTCATCAACTATTTTTAAAGTTCTATAAAATTCTTGGACTAGTCTAGGGTAGTAAACATCAGTGCATTCACAAACATTCATCCGTTCTTGAAATTCAAAGAGTTCTTTGAATTGAAAATTTACCTGATCAAAATTATCCCATTTAATGAATTTACAATTGAGAAGCGCTTTGTCAACAACAGAGCCCAAAGCTTTTGCAGCACTCTTTTTGCATTGAGTATCAATCTTGCACATTTTCCTCCCTTTTTTCTTTTTTGGTGCCATCACAGCAGGTTTGACTTCCTTAGATGGGTCGAAGGATACACTGGTGGATTCAGTTTCTGGTGTTTTCTTCTTTTCCTTCAATTTCTTCTTTAATGCGGCAACAGGGAGTTCTTCAGATGACCATGAGGACGGCAAGGCAACAGCAGTAGGGGTTTTTCGTTTGGTGCGAGCCATAGATAGGGAACCAGAGGTGATGAAGAATTGGGAATTTTAAAATGGCTTCTGGTGCAGTGAGTAATGAATGAGGGATTTGAGGTTTAATTGATGATTAGAGAGTTAGATAGGCACTCTGATGAAAATGGGTCAGTGTCAATGACAAGAAAATTGGTAATAGTAATACCATAAACCAAATGCAGAGGAGAGAGAGAGTCGGGTATGGCAAAAAAAAAATAGAGTATTGATGGGTGACGGTTTCGTATAGCAGTGGGTAAGATTTCTTGAGTCCCGCGCTTTCCCTCTTCTAGTGTACCTTATTTGAATTTTATTTTTATTTCAAATGTATCTATATATATATATCTAACACAGCGAAGAAAATGTGAATGGGTAAGAGCATTGATTGGAACAAGGAAAATTCAAAGCACACTCACTTTTTGGTTTGGAATTTGAACAGTACACGCATGCAACATTAGCATACAACTTAGTAAACTAATTTCACGAATACAAAAATAAGTTAGCTAATGTTATTTAGAGTTTTCTTAGTAAACTAATATTACAGCAAATTACTCACATATTAGATAATATGCAGATATATTAAATCAATATGAATTGAATTTCAAGCAAGTGGTTCACTCATGCCAATTTCCCTTCTAATTTTACAAAAAGTTTTCTCATTAAGTGGTTTTGTAAAAATATCAGCAAGTTGATTTTCAGAGGCAACTAATTCAATTTTGATATCTCCATTTTGAACATGATATCTAATAAAATGATGCCTGATCTCAATATGTTTTGTTCTTGAATGTTGAACTAGATTTTTGATTAAGTTTATGGCACTTGTGTTGTCACACCTAATTGGAACAAGATTATATTTTAAACCAAAATCTTCCAATTGTTGTTTCATTTGTAAAATTTGAGCAACACAACTACCAGCAGCTATATATTCAGCCTCAGCTGTAGACAAAGCCACTGAAGTTTGTTTCTTACTGTGCTAAGAAACTAGTGCAAGACCAAGAAATTGACAAATACCTGATGTACTTTTTCTATCCAATCTACTTCCAGCAAAATTTGAATGACTATAGCCAACAAGATTGAATGATTCACATTTTGGATACCATAAACCAATTGAGTATGTGCCAATGAGGTATTTGAAGATTCTTTTAACTATACTTAGATGGGATTCTTTTGGACATGATTGAAATCTTGCACACAAGCAAACACTAAAATTTATGTCTGGTCTAGATGCAGTAAGATACAAAAGAGAGCCAATCATACCTCTATAAAGCTTTGTATCTACTTCTTTACCTTTTTCATCATTGTCCATTTTAATTGTTGAACTCATAGGAGTGCGCATGCTCTTCAAATCTTCCATTTTAAATTTCTTCAACATATCCTTGATGTACTTTGATTGATTTATGAAGATGCTATCTTTCATTTGCTTAATTTGAAGTCCAAGGAAGAATGTGAGCTCCCCCATCATGCTCATCTCAAATTCATTCTGCATAATCTTAGAAAATTTCTTGCAAAGAGATTCTTTAGTAGCACCACAAATTATATCATCAACATAAATTTGCACAATGAGCATATCATTATGATACTTCTTAACAAAAAGTGTTGTGTCCACTTTGCCTCTTTGGAAATCATTTTGTAAAAGTAATTTACTAAGCCTCTCATACCATGCTCTAGGAGCTTGTTTTAAACCATATAAGGCTTTAGTAAGTTTATAAACATGATTTGGATGTTCATGATTTTCAAAGCTCGGAGGTTGTGCAACATACACTTCCTCATCAATATAACTATTTAAAAATGCACTCTTGACATCCATTTGATAAAGCATAAAATCCTTGTAACATGCAAAAGCACACAACATTCTAATAGCTTCAATTCTAGCAACCGAGGCAAAGGTTTCATCAAAATCAATACCTTGCTCTTGGTTGTAGCCTTGAGCCACTAGTCTATCTTTGTTTCTAATAACATTACCTTTTTCATCCATTTTATTTCTAAAAACCCATTTAGCACCAATAATTGAATGATTTTTGGGTTTAGGCTCTAAATTCCAAACTTTTTTTCTCTTAAATTGATTGAGTTCTTCTTGCATGGCAAGACTCCAACTTTCATCATTTTGAGCTTCTTCAAAACATTTAGGTTCAATTTGTGAAACAAAGGCAACATTGCCAAAATATTTTCTCAATTGTGCTCTAGTCATCATCCTTTGAGATGGATCATCAATGATGTCTTTTTGGGGATGATTTCTATGGAATCTCCATTCTTTAGGTAAATCTTCATGTTGGGGCTCATTCACTTGTAATTCTTCTAAATTTGGCATTTCTTCATTGATTTCATCATCGTTGGAATTATGGACATCTATTGTGATATCTCCTTAAGTTTCTTCATCTTTGTCATCAATTTGTTCCATTTCTTTACTTGATTTTACATTGTCTTTTCCAAACACCTGCTCATCATTACCATTAAAAACATTTTTCCTTCTAATAGAAGGGTTAGCGTCATCAAACAAAACATGAATAGTTTCCTCAATAACTAACGTTCTTCTATTAAACACCCTATATGCTTTACTCTTTGTTGAATACCCAAGAAAGATTCCTTCATCGAATTTAGCATCAAATTTCTTCAAGTTATCCTTCTTGTTATTTAAAATATAGCACTTACATCTAAATGCTCTGAAATATGAAATATTTGGTTGTCTTCCTTTCCAAAGCTCATAGGGGGTCTTTTTCAAAATTGGTCTAATCAATATTCTATTCAACACATAGCAAGAAGTATTAATAGCTTCAACCCAAAAATACTTTGGCAAATTATTTTCATTCAACATGGTTCTTGTCATTTCTTGCAAAGTCTTATTTTTCCTTTCTACAACCCCATTTTGTTGTGGTGTTCTAGGAGCTGAAAAATTATGGTTGATTTCATGTTTATCACAATATTTCTCAAATAAATGATTTTCAAATTCAGTTCTATGATTACTCCTCATAGATGTGATGCAAAAACCTTTTTCATTTTGAACCATTTTACTAAAAGAGGTGAATTTCTCAAAAGTTTCATCTTTGTGAGCAAGGAAGAATGTCCACGTATATCTTGAATAGTCATCAACAATAACTAAAGCATATATCTTCCCACCAAGACTAGCAGGAGACATGGGTCCAAATAAATCAAGATGAAGCAATTCTAATGGCCTAGCGGTAGAAACAATATTTTTAGATTTAAAAGATGCTCTAGTATGCTTTCCTAGTGCATAGGCCCTACATTGAAATTCATTTTCATAATTAATCTTAGGAAGACCTTTAACAAGTTCTTTCTTAGACAATTTTGAGAGTGTATGCATGCTTGCATGTCCTAATCTTCTATGCCATAAATAACTAGAATTATCAAAAGATACTAGACATGTACCATGATTAGTTTTAAAGTTATTCATGTCAAGCAAGTAAACATTATTAGATCTATTGGCGATGAACAATGTGTCATTATCTAAGTTATTGATTGTACAAAGAGAAGAAGTGAACTTTACCTCAAAACCTTTATCACAAAGTTGGCTTACACTTAGCAAGTTGTATTTCAAACGTTCAACAAGTGACACATCTTCAATACAAGGTTTGGTTCCAATTGTGCCATTTCCAATTATTTTTCCTTTTCCTTTATCTCCAAATTTCACATGTCCTCCATGTACCATTGTGATTTTTGAAAACTTCTCCTTTTCACCGGTTATGTGCTTTGAACAACCACTATCTATATACTATTTTTCACTTTCCTTCATCCCTTTGAAGCAAACCTGAAATTTAATCATTTAGCTTTAGGTACCCAAGCAACTTTGGGTCCTTGGGGGTTAGTGACCTTAGGTAAGGTTCCCTTTGGCACCCATACCTTCTTTACCTTAAGAAGGCCCTTCCTAAGTGCACAAGAACTAATCATATGACCTCTTTTATTGCAATAATAACATGTGACATTAGGCAAGGAGGATGTAAATACTTTAATGAAATGATTCTAGTATTTATCATAGTTCATGAAACCATCAAAACCAATTCCATATTTTTCATTTGAAATTCTTTGGTTTCCAAGAAGTATATCTAGAGTTTCTTTTCCTTTTGTAAATTTTGCCAAATCATTTGTCAAAGATTCTATTTTAGCTTCAAGAACCTTATTTTTCTCAATGAGCTTTCCAAGAAGCAATTTGTCTTTTGTAAAATTCATTTTCTTTATACACATTGGACATGGCAATATTTTGTGATCTCAATGATTCAATTTCTAAATTCAGTTTAGTGCACTTTCTCTTATAATTTCTATACTCATCATATACTTTAACAAATGCAAGTTCAAGTTCCTCTACATTAGGAGATTCAAGAGAGTTTAGCTCATTATCACTTTCTTCTTCCTTTTGTGATCTTTCGACTTTCTCTTCAAATGCCATCATACAAAGGTGAACAGTCTCCTTGTCACTTGATTCATTATTTGAAGATTCTTCACTGTTGCTCCATACTACTTTCATAGCTTTCTTGCTCCTGTCTTCTTTTCCTTTTCTTCTTTTTAAGCATGAACATTTGGGCTTGATGTGTCCTGGTTTGTGACACTCATAACATACAATTTCTTCTTTTGAATCCTTGAAATGTTTATCCTTGGGAGTATACTTTTTCAAAAATTTCTTGCATTTACTTCCTCCCTTCTTGAAAGCTCTTTTGAATTTTCTTGCAAGCATAGTCATTTCATCATCATCATCATCATCACTTGAAGCACTTGAGTTGTTACTTAAGTCAACTTTAAGTACAGCTCCTTTCTTCTTATCTTCATCCTTATTTGACTTGAGAGTAATGCTTTTCTTTTTCTTTTGCTCATTTTCAACTTCATCTTTCTTATATACCATCTCATGTGCAATGAGAGATCCAATGAGTTCATCATAAGTGAATGTTTTAAAATCCTTGGTATCTTGGATAACTGTAGTATTTGCTTCCCAAGATTTTGGAAGTGATCTAAGGATTTTCTTCACAAGTTCGGCTTCCTCAAATCTTTTATCAAGTGCTTTGAGAAGATTGACAAGATTGGTAAACCTTGTACTTATATCCGCAATTGATTCTCCTGGCTTCATTTCGAATAGCTCATAATCTCGGATAAGGAGGTTTGCTTTGGACTCCTTGACGACATCCATTCCTTCATAAGTGACTTCAAGCTTATTCTAAATTTCCTTAACAGATTGACATCCTGAAACATGATTGTATTCATTAAGGTCAAGTGAGCAATGCAAAATATTAATAGCTTTAGCATTTACAGAAATTTTCTTTCAATCATTGTCATCATATTCATCTTCATTTTTAGGAACTTTTGTATTTCCTTGACCATTCTTTTGAGGAGCATGTGGACCATTTTTAATAATTCTCCATGCATCAATATCTACAGATTGTATGAAATTTCTCATTCTCACTTTCCAAAATGAGTAATTAGTGCCATTGAAGAGAGGTGGTCTAGTAATTGAGTAACCTTCAGCTAGTGGTGCGGGTATATCGGCATCGTTGCTAGATGAACCAGCCATTAGGGATCACTCCAAGGTTGTGACACCTTAAGCAAGAGAGACAGGCTCTGATACTAATATGTTGTCCCAAAATAGTCCAAGAGGGGGGGGGGGTGAGGGGTGTGAATTGGACTTAAATAATTTTTCGGCCCTTGCTTGTAGCCTAATAAAAAATTATGACTTTGTTCAACTAGGTGCTCCTTTGTATATAATGAAAGTGATATGTGTTTCAATAATGTGTCCCTATATTGCAATTCAAGCTTCAATCAATATTTATAGCAATTTTTAACATAACATGCATCACAAAATATTCAATTAATTTCTCAACCTACTCAATATATCCTCAAGTGTATCAATTCAATCTATTCAATCAACATTCAATATCATGCATAGAAATTAAATTACACAAAAGTAAAGAGATTAAGGTTAGAGAGAACAAACACAATGATTTTTATAGTGGTTCGGCTTAATTAGCCTACATCCACTCTTTCAAAGAACCCTCTTTGAGTCTTCTCTCTACTATTTGCTCTTTTAAGGGCAAGAGACCAAAAGCCCTTTACAACTTTTCAACACCAAGCTTTTACCAAGGTAGCTTGAACCCTTGACAAGTGCTATCTCAAGCACTCATACTCTCAAGCTTCAATAGGTGCTTGTACAACCTCTCTTAAATGCATTTTAATGTTTTAACACTCACTCTCACTCAATACAAATCAAACTATAAAAGAAGAGATGAGTTGATTTGTCAATGGTAGGTCAAACACTTTAAAGCTCTTGAATGAAAGCAATAAATGAAAAATCAAGATTGGAGTGCAATTGTAAGCTTTCATCAAGTGTAAAATGAAGTAAAGAAAGTGTATTTACAATCCCAAATCATTTTAAACCGTTTGTACAAAACTAGTTAACCAGTGAAAATTTAGTTAACTATTTTTATGATCTGACCTGACTCAACTCTGCTGCACGACTTTTTAAGTAATAACGGCTAGTTTTTTGAAAATTAAAGAGCTGTTAGACACACTCTCCAGCAGATGTTTTTGGCAATAAAAAGCACCTATAAAGGCATCATTTACTACAATTCTAACTAATGAAAGTGCTCTTATTCATAGTGAATTTATTATGGTATTTTTAAAGCTTTCATTCAAATACTCTTGAGCTTGAGTGGCAAATGTTCTCTCTCAATCTTTTAGCATTAAATTATGTATCTGAGAGTTATTGAGAGTGATTTCTTCTACACCAAAACCTATTTAAGGTTGTGTAAGTGTGAGGACACACTTGTGGAAGGTTTTCAAGCACCTTGTGAAGCTTGTGGGAGGTTTTCAAGCACCTTGTGAAGCTTGTGGTCTTATGTGGGAAGCAAAGATGTTGTAAAGGTCCTCAAGCACTTGGGAAGCTTGCTTAGATTGTAAAGGCTTTGAATCTTGCTTGTTGAAAAGATCAAATAGTGGAGTGACTCTCAAATTGGGACTTTGGGAAGAGTAGATGTAGGCTAAGAGAGCCGAACCACTATAAACATTGTGTTTGATTCTCTTCTTTCCTTAACTCTTTAATTTTCAGTACTTTGATTCTCTGATTATATATTGAATGTGTTGAGAATTTGTTTTATTGAGTTAATACTGAGGTTGAACAATTAAACTTGCAAACTCTGAGTTTTATGTGAGAAAATACACTTGATATTAAGTAATTATTTTGTGTATGAGCTAGTATTTGTCCATAACTTGATTGATTACTTAAATTACATCCTAGAAACAGAGTTATACACATACATAGAAGTGCAAAGCCTCAATTTTTCATTAAGTCTTGAGCAAGGACTGAAAAATTGTCTAAAGTGTCCAATTTACCCCCCTCTTGGTCACTTTCTTTGGGACAACAAATTGGTATCAGAGCTTGTCTCTCTTGCTTGAGGTTTAAACAACTTAGAGAGATCCTACAATGGCTGGCACATTTAACACAGCTGGTATCCCTGCACCTTTAGCTGAAGGACACTCTATCACTAGACCACCTTTGTTTAATGGTTCTAATTATTCTTTCTAGAAAGTGAGGTTGAGAAACTTTATTTAATCTGTTGATATTGAAGCATGGCAAAGAATTGTTAAAGGTCCTGAAATTCCATTAGAATTCATGCTGATGGTTATAGAGAAAAACTAGAAGATGAATATAATGAACTTGAGTGGAAGAAAGTTTCTTCAAATGCTAAAGCTTTAAACATTCTTCATTGTGCACTTGATGCAACTGTGTATAATCGTATTTTAGGTTGTACATCTGTAAAAGAAGTGTGGGATAAACTTGAAGTCACATATGAAGGGACTAATCAAGTGAAGGAATCAAAAGCAAATAGGCTTGTTCAGGAATATGAACTATTTGAGATGAAACCTAGAGAAACCATTTCAAAATGAGCACAAGATTTACTGATATGGTGAATGTTCTCAAAGCTCTTGAAAAAGAATTCGCTGAAGAAGAGTTAGTCAATAAAGTCTTGAGGTCACTACCTAAATCATGGGAAACAAAAGTTACAGTGATCTTTGACACCAAAGATTTCTCCAAATTCACTTATGATGAGCTTATTGGTTCTCTTATTGCTCATGAAATGCTTTATGACAAGAGCAAGAGCAATGTAGATGATGAAAAGAAAAAGAGAGGAATTGCCTTAAAGTCAAACCAAGAGGATGAATTAAGGAAAACTATAGCTTTTAAGGCTACCTCAAGTGACAGCTCCAATAGTTCAAGTGATAAAGATGATCTTGCCATGATTACAAGAAGATTCAAGAAAACATTCAAAAAGGGAGGTTCGAAATATAAGAAATTCCTAAAGAAGTATTCTCTTAAAGGTGAAACAAGCAAGGATCAAAGTGAGATTAAATGCTTTGAATGCAACAAACCTGGTCACTTCAAGCCAAATTGTCCTAAACTGAAAAAGAAGAACTCAAAGGACAAGAGCAAGAAAGCCTTGGTTACAAGCTGGATGGATAGTGATGATTCCTCAAGTGATAACTCTAGTGACAAGGAGGTTACACACATTTGTCTCATGGCTCTAGAAGAGGATAAACCAGAAAGTTCCCAACAAAGAGAAATCAACACTGAGGTAAATAATTCTGACTCTCTTAGTATTGAGGATTATGAAGATGCATTTGCCAAATTATATGAAGAATACAAAGTTTATAAGAAAAAATGTTCTGCTTTAAACAAAGAAATTGCTTCCTTAAGAGCTGAAAATGATTCTATAAGCATTATTGTACAAGAAAATAAGTTTTTATTAAAATTAAATGCTCTTGTTTGTGAGTTGAATAAGGAGTTAGAAGATTCAAAAATTGCTTGTGAAAAACTCATTGAGAAAAACAGGATTTTAGAAACTAAGGTGGAATCTTTGACAAATGATTTAGCTAAATTCACAAATGGCTCACAAATTCTTGATACGTTACTTGGTTCTCAAAGATTATCAAATAAAAAATCCGGTCTTGGTTATGATGGATTCATGCACTATGGAAAATACAAAAATTTCTTTATAAAAGCTTTATCTCATTCATTATCAAATGTCATTTGCTTCTATTGTAACCAAAATGGTCATATGGTTAGTCATTGTCCCATAAGGAAAGGTTCCTCAAAAGTAAAAAGGATATGGGTGCCTAAATGAATAATTCCTAATGTCTCTAACCCTCAAGGACCCAAACTTGCTTGGGTACCTAAGAAATAGCCAATAAATTTCAGGTATGTCTTCGAAGCAAGCAAGAGTGTGAACAATGGTATGTTGATAGTGCTTGCTCAAGACATATGACTGGAGACAAAGAAAAATTCTCAAACCTTACCTTGAAAAGTAGTGGACATGTGAGATTTGGTGACAAAGGCAAAACTTACATCATTGGAAGTGGCTCTATTGGGAAAAATCCAAGCATAAAGGATGTCGCATTAGTTGAAGGTTTAAAATTCAATCTTCTTAGTGTAAGTCAACTATGTGATAAAGGTTACAAAGTTATTTTTAATTCTACACATTGTGAGATTGGAAGTTTGCATAATGATCATACATTATTCATTGCACCTAGAAGTGAAAATGTATATTTGCTTGATTTGAATATTATTGAAAATGGAAATGAAAGATGTCTTATATCTCTTGAAGAAGATAGTTGGTTGTGGCATAGAAGACTTGGTCATGCTAGTATGCATGTGATTTCAAAACTTTTAAGATATGACTTTGTTAAAGATTTGCCAAAAATTAACTTTGAAAAAGACCATGTTTGCAAGCCTTGTTCTCTTGGGAAACAAACCAAAGTTTCTTTCAAATCAAAAAATGTTGTTTCAACATCTACACCTCTTGAGTTATTACATCTTGATTTGTTTGGTCCTATTACACCTATAAGTCTTGGTGGTAAAGCGTATACTTTGGTCATAGTAGATGATTACACTAGGTATACATGGACATATTTTTTTGCACATAAGGATAAAACTTTTAGTGTATTTATATCTTTTTGTAAGAAAGTACAAAGTGAAAAAGGCTTACCCATTTCCTCCATTAGAAGTGATCATGGGAGAGAGTTTGAAAACCAATCTTTTGATGAATTTTATTCAAACAATGGCATTTTTCATAACTTTTCAGCTCCTCGAACCCCACAACAAAATGGAGTTGTAGAGAGAAAAAATAGAACTTTACAAGAAATAGCAAGAACAATACTTAGTGAACACAATCTTCCAAAATACTTTTGGGCAGAAGCCATAAACGCTGCTTGCTATATCTTGAATAGAGCAATGATTAGGCCAATCTTAAAGAAAACCTCTTATGAATTATGGAAAGGGAGGAAGCCTAATATTTTTTACTTTCGTGCATTTGGTTGTAAGTGTTATATTTTGAACAACAAGAAGGATAACCTCAAAAAGTTTGATGTAAAATCAGATGAAGGTATTTTTCTAGGATATTCAATGCATAGCAAAGCTTATAGAGTCTTTAATAGGAGAACTTTGTTAGTTGAGGAAACTATTCATGTTGTATTTGATGAAACTAACAACTTCTTAGAAAGAAAGATTGTTTGTGATGATGATGAACTAGGTAAAATTTTTGGAAGAAAAAAGGATGAGACTCAAAAGCAACAAAGTCAACCTATTGAGCCCCAAAGTGCAATTGGGAATGATGTTGTTAATAAAAATGCTAATGAGAAAGATCAAGAAGGTGATCAAGAAGTATTACCCAATATTGAAGAACTCCAAATTGATGAACCACATCATGATGACCTACCTCAAGAATAAAGATATCATAGAGATCATCCAAAGGAGGACATAATTGATAGCCCTTCACAAAAGATGATGACAAGAGCTCAACTTCGAAAATACTTTGGTAACGTTGCATTTGTTTCTCAACTTGAACCAAAGTCTTATAATGAAGCTCAAAGTGATGAGAGTTGGATTCTTGCTATGCAAGAAGAACTCAATCAATTTGAGAGAAATAAAGTATGGAAACTTGTTCCTAGGCCTAGAAATCATTCTATCATTGGTACTAAGTGGGTTTTTAGGAACAAAATGGATGATAAAGGACATGTCATTAGAAATAAGGCTAGATTAGTAGCTCAAGGATATAATCAAGAGGAAGGTATTGATTTTGATGAGACTTTTGCTCCGATTGCTAGAATTGAAGTTATTAGAATGTTGTGCGCATTTGCATTTTATAAAAATTTTATGTTATATCAAATGGATGTTAAGAGTGCATTCTTGAATGGTTATATTGATGAAGAAGTTTATGTTGAATAACCACCAGGTTTTGAAAACTATGAATTTCCTAATCATTTTTATAAACTCACTAAGGCCTTATATAGATTGAAGCAAGCCCCTAGAGCTTGGTATGAGAGGCTTAGTAAGTTTCTTTTAGATAATGGTTTTCAAAGAGGAAAAGTAGACAACACACTATTCATAAAAACACATAAACATGATATGCTTATTGTTCAAATTTATGTTGATGACATTATTTTTTGTGCTACTAATGCTTCTCTATGCAAAAGCTTCTCTAAGATGATGCAAAATGAATTTGAGATGAGCATGATGGGTGAACTTACCTTTTTCCTTGGACTACAAATTAAGCAAGTCAATGGTGGCATCTTCATTAATCAATCCAAGTACATCAAAGATATGCTAAAAAAAATCAAGATGGATGATTTGAAGAGTATTGGAACTCCTATGAGCTCCACCATCAAGTTGGAAAAGGATGAAAAAGGTAAAGATGTTGATCAAAAGCTATTTAGAGGCATGATTGGCTCACTTTTATATTTAACTGCATCTAGACCTGATATTCATTTAGTGTGTGTTTGTGTGCTTAGTTTCAATCATGTCCTAAGGAATCTCATCTAATTGCTGTTAAAAGGATTTTCAAATACCTCAATGGCACACACTCAATTGGTTTATGGTATCCTAAATGCGACACATTTGATCTAGTTGGATACAGTTATTCTGACTTTGCTGGAAGTAGATTGGATAGAAAGAGTACTTCGGGTACTTGCCAATTCCTAGGTCATGCCTTAGTGTCTTGGCATAGTAAGAAATAAACTTCCGTAGCTCTTTCTACTGCTGAAGCAGAATATATTGCTGCAGGAAGTTGTGTTGCTCAAATTCTATGGATGAAGCAACAATTAGAATATTTTGGCATAAAGGTTGATCATGTTCCTATAAGGTGTGATAATACTGGTGCCATCAACTTAACTAAAAATCCAGTCCAACACTCTAGATCAAAGCACATAAAAATTAGACATTACTTTATTAGAGATCATGTTCAAAATGGTGACATTTAATTAGAGTTTGTTCCTAAAGAACAACAACTTGCAGATATTTTTACAAAACCACTAAATGAGGAAAACTTTTGTAGGATTAGAAGAGAACTTGGTATGAGTGAAGCTATTGAATGATATTTATTGCATTTGATATGAATTTGGTGCATAAATTGGTTAAATATGTTGTTAGTGCTATATTCTGCGTACATGTGTTTTTAGTTAACTACTTTCTCACTGCAGTTGTCTAGTTTTATACCTGTATAATATTTAGCCAACTGGGTTTCAAAATTAGTCAACTAATTTTGCTTCTGTGTACATTTGAGAAAACGCCCCTGATTTAAAATTACTTTCTTTCTAACGGGTATTTTCGCTCTCTTTATAATCTATTTTGACAAATATACCCCTAAGCACAGTTATGCTCTTTTTATGTCTTTAAAGGGTAAAATTGGGTTTTGGCAAAAAGGGATTCTCGGTTTTCCATGAAACACTATATACAATTTCAAATTTTGAAATTTTTTTGTAACTGCTACATATCACTTCAATCAATCTAAAACTCCCTCATTTCTCTACTGCAAGTTGATTCTCCACTCTCTTAGAAACCCCAAATTTCTCTCAAAACCAGAAATCCCCAATTTTCCTTCTCAAAATCCCTAAACGGTAAAATCCCGTTCTTCCTCAAGCCGTTACTTCTCACTGAAATTTTTCAAGAATCGATGGCAAGGGTAAAACAAGTGGCTACCAAACCTCAAAAATTCATGGGTGATGCTATGAAAGCTACTGGCAGTTTCGAAAAGGAAAGAGAAGAAGGAACTGAAGTTGAGAACAGTAATGAAGAAACAGAGACAGTGGCAGAATGAGCAAGACAAAGAAAGGGAAAGGGTATTACTGGGTTAGAGCCTTCTGAGAAAAAGAAGAAAATGGAGAAGGCCCCTACTTCGAAACCTTTTGTGCAACAAAATATTTTCGAGCCAAGGTACATTAAATGGGATTCATTTTCTGACTTGCCTTATGAATTTGAAGATTTATTTACTTTTCAAGGGTGGATGGAATTTTCTGAGTTGAATGAATATTATTATCCTTATTTGATTCAAGAATTTTATGGAAGTATGAAAGAAGTTGTTAAAGGAGAAAGTTTTAGTGTGAGAGTTAAGAAGAAAAGTCAGATTGTTGATGTTGATTTCTTAGCCTCTGTTTTAAACCTACCAAATGATGGAAATAGGATTGGAACCTTCAAAGACTCTAGGAAGCTTGAAGGATATGATGAGAAGGCATTTCAATTGTCAATTTTTCCGGAGGGTACACCTGAAAATGAAATGACCAATATCAGTTTAGTGCCTCAAAATTTTAGGATTCTACAATCCTTCATTCGACATTTGCTCAATCTTAGAAGTGGTAGTCACTTATATGCAAATAGCCTTAATTTATGCATTATGTGGCACTTGGTTAACAAAATCAGATTTAATTTGCCATTTTTTATTTTTAAAGTGATTGCTAAGTCTAGTAAGCATAGAAGGTTGCCATATGCTATGCCTTTGACTCTTGTATTTCAAGCTATGGGAGTTGATTTGAGCAAAGAAAAGAAGTTTAGCAATCCTGTCCCCATTAAGGAGATATTCAAGGCTGATGATGGTAGGAAAAGGAGTAAGAAAGAAGAGAAAAAGCAAGAAGAAGAGACTGAGATTGAGATTGAATCTGAATCAGAATCAAATTCTGAATCAGAATCAAATTCTGAAACAGAATCGGACATCCCAATAAGCAAGTTGAAAGAGAAAAGTTCTAAGATGGATGAAGGAGAAAGCTCTACGAATAAAGAGAAAATGAAGCTAAAAATGTCAGATTTTGTGAAAATAAGTAAAGCAAATCTGGACATGATGAAGGAAATCAAAGAAATGAGTGGACTGACCTTGAGTATTTTAGAAAAATCTCATGAATTGCAGAAGGGAATTATGGCTGAGCAAAATGCAAAGATGGATATGTTGATTAATAGATTGGATAGATAAGAATGGTTCATGAAGAAGATGGCTCAAATGCTGTTTGGTGAATCTTTTGGAAAGTTTGGTGATTTTGGAAGCTACCCACAGGGTACTGCTGGTCCTAGCAATGCAAAGGTTGCTGGACCAAGTGGAGTAAAAATTTCTAAAGTGGAAGAAGAAGAAGAGGAGCATGTAGATGCTGCTGAAAAGGTGCAAGAAAAAAGTAAGCTAGTTGAGGTTGAAGAAGTAGAGAAAACTGATGAGAAGGAAGAATCTGTAGAAGAGGCATCAGAACCAGAACAAGAACCTGACAAAGAAAAATTAAGAGAATCCTCCTCATCTCATACTAAAAGCAACAGCAGTAGTGAAAATGGAAAAAGTGAAGGCATAAATGGTTCAAGACAAGAAGAGGAGAAAGAAGATGCTAACAAAAAGAAAGAAGAGTAGTCACAAGACCCATCCTCTGATGAACCAAACCCTGTCCCTACTGCCTCTCAACCAGTACCTGAATCAACCATCTCTTTACCCATGCAATACGGCCCTAGAAGAACCAAAGCACAAGCCAAAAAATCAGTTCTACCCATTCCTCCAAAAATCCAAGTAACCATACCTGAAAAAGAACCCCCAAAGAAGAAGAAACAAGCCAAACTTGTTGATCCCACTCACCTTAGGAGAAGTGGCAGGATTCTTAGCAGCAAAGATAAACCTTGAGATTTTTGAAATATGCTTTATGACTTTCAAAGTTGTGTCTTTTTGTTTTTCTTTTTAAACAGGGGAGAAAATAGGAGAAAGCCTATCTTTTTGTTGATGTCAAAAAGGGGGAGAAATTAGGAGAAGATAGGAAAATATTTCAACTGACAGAATGTTTTTAGTTAACTGGGTACATTTTTAGTTAACTAATTTTGTTCAGTGGCTATATGGTTCATATTCTGATATAGATATTTTGGACTTATTTTGGAAAGTTATTGAAAATATGATGATGATATTTTATGATTGACTTATGGTTCATATATCTTATGTATGATGATTGAATTGATCTTGGATGAATTAATCTTGGAAATTGCTTAACATGTTACTTATATTATTATCTTCAAAATGCTTTGAATATCAGATTTAGGGGGAACTATTTTGTAGCTTCTCAACATTTTTGCATTTTGAATGACTGTGTGCATACATATAGGGGGAGCTTGTCTAAAAGCAAGTTCTTGCATACATGACATATGTAGATAGTTATACAATTGAATTTTTATGATCTTCATAGATTCATTAAGTTTTGACATCATCAAAAAGGGAGAGATTGTAGGCTCTGTAAGCTATAATGAGCTTGATTTTAATGATAACAAAACTTAATGAAATATACATTAACCCTTTGTGTATAAGTATTTGAAGTGATTTTATAGGTCATGATATGCAAAGACATTAATGGAAGGACTATTCTATTGACATGGTTGATATAAAAGGAGATTATCATCTTGTATAACACAAGACGAATCAAAGTCCATGAAGAAATAGGATAGAAATTAAGTTTTTAGGTCGATTGTACAAGATTGGAGAATTTATGCTATTTAAGACCTAAAATCAATTTTGTTTTTAGATTCAAGAGTTTAGAAAGTGTTTTTATATCATTTTTAAAGTTTTTGAATGGTCAAAGTAATTTTTACAACCTTCCTTCAAAAACTCAAAATTTCAAAATTTAAGTTAGACAGTAGCGAAATTAGTTAACCCGTTGCGAAAATTAATTAACTAGTTTTGATGTCTAAAATTCTCTATCTTACAAAACTAGTTAACCAATGAAAATTTTGGTTAACTATTTTTATGATCTGACCTGACTCAACTCTGCTGCACGACTTTCTAAGTAATAACGGCTAGTTTTTTGAAATTAAAGAGTCGTTAGACACACTCTCCAGCAGACATTTTTTGCAATAAAAGGTACATATAAAAGGCATCATTTACTACAATTCTAACTAATGAAAGTGCTCTTATTCATAGTGAATTTATTGTAGTATTTTTAAAGCTTTCATTCAAATACTCTTAAGCTTGAGTGGCAAATCTTCTCTCTCAATCTTTTAGCATTAAATTCTGTATCTAAGAGCTATTGAGAGTGATTTCTTCTACACAAAAACCTATTAAGGTTGTGTAAGTGTGAGGACACACTTGTGGAAGGTTTTTAAGTACCTTGTGAAGCTTGTGGGAGGTTTTCAAGCACATTGTGAAGCTTGTGGTCTTTTGTGGGAAGCAAAGACGTTGTAAAGGTTCTCAAGCACCTGGGAAGCTTGCTGTGATTGTAAAAACTTTGAATCTTGCCTGTTGAAAAGATCAAATAGTAGAGTGACTCTCAAAGTGGGATTTTGGGAAGAGTGGATGCAGGCTAAGAAAGTTGAACCACTATAAACATTGTGTTTGATTCTCTTTTTCTCTTAACTCTTTAATTTTCAACACTTTGATTCTCTGATTATATATTGAATGTGTTGAGAATTTTTTTTATTGAGTTACTACTGAGGTTGAATAATTAAACTTGTAAACTTTGAGTTTTATGTAAGAAAATACACTTAATATTAAGTAATTATTTTGTGTATGAGTTAATATTTATGCATAACTTGATTGATTACTTAAATTATATCCTAAGAACAGAGTTATACACATACATAGAAGTGTAAAGCCTCAATTTTTTATCAAGATATTTTTTAGAAAATCTTAATCAATACTTGAAAAATTGTCTAAAGTACCCAATCAATCAAGGTACTTTTCAAGGTACTTTTCAAGGTCTAAAGTACCCAATTCATCAAGGTCTAAAGTACCCAATTCATCACCCCCTTCTTGATGGGACAACAAACTTTCAATGGGAACTTCCTCGTCAGCCAACAATCTCCCGATCTTCATATATCCCTTGTCCACCTTTGCTAATTTCTCCTTACGCATATCCCAAAGAAGTAAGCTCGGATCAAGCACAGTCTGACGCGAAGGACCCGAAGTATTCTCCTGTAGTATTACACGTGGCCGAGGACCATCCTCCAGATGCATGTGGTACCAATCATTATTGTTCATGATAATGGTTTTCACCAGGATATGCGGCCAATCCGATTGACCAGGCTGCACAACATTTTGAGGGAACGATTCCGTGAACCTAAAGCCAAAGTCATGGTAAAATGGAAATCTAATAAGCACAAAGATTTGGAATTTATTTAGTTAAGTTGAAAATGAAGGATAAATTTCTTTAGTACTCACTCAATTTTATTAATTATTTTAATTTAATCATTATATTTTAATTTATTTTAATAAAATTACTTTTTTTTTATTTTTTTTATTAGCAACCTTTCATACTAAAATTTGATAGAATTTTTATAAAATTTCTATATGTGTCTTATATGATTTTAAATTATAAAAAAAATTTCTCCCTTATAGATCATATTAAAAAATAACAAAAAATTATTTTTATACTGTTTATTATATTTGTTAATCCCTATTTTTAAATTCTTAAAAAAAATAAAAAAATAAAAACAAATTTCAATTAGACTCAGTGCATATATAATTTCTCTTTTTATTATTTAAGTCCACATAAATCATGCCACATATGAGTTGTACCAGAGATTCTCTCAAAACTTGGCCTAAATGAAATAATAATCACTAAAATGAAATAATTAATAAATTTGAATGGCTATAAATAAAATCTATCCGAAAAAAATCTCTTTAAAATTTTTCATAAAAAAATTCACTTAAGATGTTAAGATATAAATATATAAATTCTGTTTATTATACTTTCATATATATATATATATATATATAGATCGAGTTAAATCTACACAAAAATTTTCCATAAAAATAAGGTTTATTTTCATCTTATAAGAATTTATTTTTATATATATATTTTATCAGTATATTATTATTTATTCTTTATATTCACATTCAATTTATATTTATTCCTCGTATTTGTTTTCTTTTTCACATAAATTTTCACAATTTTTTTACAAGCCATTCTTAAAACATTCAGTGACAAAACTTGCTCATAAAGTTTAGGGACTAAACTTAAGTGTATTTTTATATTATAAAAAATAAATATAAATATAATTGCATATCCTTCTTTTTAAAAAACAATCCAAATTTTTTCATTTGTTCAAAGTTATAAAAAAAAAAAAAAAACAAGTCAAATAAATTTTTGATAAAAATAACCTATAATTTGTTAATAAGTTAATTTAAAATGATAGAAGAAATTACTCACTTTTGGCAAAATTTTTTAGAAGGGAGAAGAATATGGAACTCACCCTCTTAAATCAAAATATTTTGAACGCTATTTTTTAAAGCTTCCAAATATTTTAGAAATTTTCGTCAGACCAACTGAGTCCACTTGAAAGTATTTTAAATAAATTAAATATAAATATATTGAAAAAGCTATATGGTAGGCAAAAACCTAGTTAAAAATAAAAACGGAGTTGAGAAAATTACCCTTCTTCACGACCACTGGAGATGTCCTCTGACCCAAAACGCAGCCAGCACGACAGACGTGTAAGTGACCGCCCTATCCGATTCCGTTCCTCTATACTAGTAGGAACCTTTAAAATAACGTTGGAGTTGTTGCACTGCGTTATATCAAGATACACGAGTGAAGGGAGCCCAGGAATTTCAGCCGATATAGTATTAAGTGGGTTATCACGCAGAACTAAATATCTCAAAGAGGTCAAATGAAGATCCGTGATAAATTTACCATCTGATAAATTGCAGTTTGTAAGGATTAAATGGGTCAAAGAACGTGGAAGAAATGCAGATGAAAACATAGTGGATTCTGGACCTTCTCTGCCTGATAACCAAGACCAAGCCCCCCTTACATCTCTCGAGCCAAAGCTTAATTCATTCAAGGTAATTCCACCAGCCAAAAACACCTTCAAGGATTCCATCAGCACTTTGGGTAGCACTTTAAGTTCTGAGCAACCAGTCAAATATAGTTCTTCAAGTGATTTCAAATCAGAAATTGTCTTTGGAAGCTCCTTAAGTTTTACGCAGCCTTCAAGATTTAACAAGACAAGTGCCCTTAGGACTGCAATAGAATCGTCAATCTTGACTAAGTTTATACAATCTTTAAGCAGCAAACTCTCAAGACCAGGTAGTCCCGTGAAGTCAGGGGTTGTAGTGAGTAAATGAGAGTGACTTAGGTCAAGGATCTTCAAGCATGGAAAGGACTGAAAATTTAGTGGAAAAAAAAAATCGGCTTCAATAAATTGTCATATAATTTGATAGATTATAAAGAGAAAAAGACAAGAAGAGTGAGTCACACACCTTTCCCTGCCAAGCATGTTTTAGCCTGCTATGCCGCATATCAAGAACAACAAGTTTCTCCACATTTAAACACGTTGGCATAGAGTTCAAAGGGAATCTGAGCCAACGCAAGCACACCAAGTGTTTTGGAAAATCTTCATATCCTCCATCAAGCTTAACATCATTGAGCAGGAGCACATTTAATTGGCGCATGTTTGCAAATGCCTCTGTTTTTATCACATCTGCGGAGGTAGATGAGGTTTTTGGGATATTCCCAATCCGTTGGCAAACGATGCCAACAAGACGATTAACCATTGAAGGACTATCTTCACAACCAAGCACTGATTCCTCCACCGAATTTTCATTCTCTTCTCTTAACATATGCATGTCAAGAATGAGGCCCCTAATTGTCTTGGTACCCTGCATCAAACCAAGAAACACACACAAAAAGAGTTACAGGAGAAGCACGTAAAAACCAAAAACAAAGATGTGTATGAGAAGTGTAACTCACGGTTTTTTCTGTCAACACCGTAAATACCTCTTTATGATTACATATTCTACTGCGCTCCCCCGGTTCATCAGGAGATTCTTGGCGAACAACTTCCCTACCCATGTCTCTAACCATCTGATGCATCGCTAGGTTGTTTCTTTCATTGATTTCAATGAGACATCTATCCAAGAGATGTTGAACTCCAATTATTGCTTCGAAGCCACAGCCTTCTAAAATTTTAACTACAACATCTTTATCCCACCTAATAAAGAAAAAAACTATGTGAAGAAATATGCTTCGATGACGATCGTTATGTTCTAATCAAAGCTTTTTCTGAGAATCTTTTGAATTCCACTATCAGGAATTTTTTGCAGTTCCTTAATCTCACTTTTCCACTCTTTTACATTTCTGCGATGAAGAAAGGAGCCTAAAACACAAAGAGCTAATGGAAGACCATCACAAAGGCTCACTACACGTTCAGAGTGCTCATCGAAATTTTCAGGAGGATCTTCTCGTCCAAAGGCATGCAAGGCGAAGAGTTTATGTGACTTTTCAACACTCAATGGCTCAATGTGAAGTTTCCAACAACCTTCACTTAACAAACACTTCAATGGAGTTGTGACGATGATTTTACTTCCCCACGACAGCCACTCTTGCTCACCAATAATGGATTTGAATTGTTCTGAATTATCCACATTATCAAGAATAATGATAACTTTCCTGCAACACATAGCATCCTTGATCTTCATAACTCCCTCATCTACATTATATATCTTTACTGATTCCCGCTTGTGGATATCTGAAAGAAGCTGTTCTTGTAAGCTATTCATACCTTTTGGCTGTTCTGATGTTTCAGCAACGTCCGCAAGAAAGCAGCTCCTTTCAAAGTTGTCAGCGTTCTGGTTATAAACAGTCTTTGCAATGGTGGTCTTTCCAACCCCACCAATCCCGTAAAGTACCAATATCCTAACATTTGTCGACTCATCTTGCAACCACTGATTAATCCGGCCTACATAATCATCTATTCCTGTTAAGTAGGAACCCACATGCAGAAGCTTGCGATCCAATTTATTCGCAACGAGCTTGACAATGTTTTGAATGAACGGTGCCTCGTACCTAAAAGCCAAAGCCATGGTTAAAAAGAAATATAATGAGCATATGTAAGGATTATCATCCTTCTAATACAAATAAATTTATGTAATTGATTTAATAATACTAAAATGGCAGGAATTTGAGTTGTCGAAAAAAATAATAACAATTTCAACTTTAACTTTGATTTGGATTATAATTCAATTAACTGCTTCAATTCAATTAGAATTCAACACCTTCAACATCTGTGTTATTAGTATTGTAGTAGTCCTTGGAGATTGTAGTAGTTTAAATAAGTGGTTGTTTGGTTGAAATGAATTTCACCAAATTTTGTTAGCATGTAAAAATTTTAGGATTGGATTTCATAAAATTATTAAAATCAATTCTCATCAAATTTAATGAAATTTCAAATGAATTGGATTTAAATGCTCTTATATTTCTTACAAAAACATATACCCTCTCTCTTACCTTTCCTACTTTTCTCTACCATTATGCACCTAGATAATAAAACTATTTGTTAAACAGACCTCTCATATAAACTGAATTCTGCATTTTAGTGAAATTCTAGTTAAAATGAATTGTATTTTCGGATTAATTTGAACAAAACACAGAGGAGTTGAGAAAAATACTGGTCTTTTAAAACCTCCCCGCCCAGATCTGCAACTTCTTTAAGAGCTGCCCTCCATCTCTCCACCTTGTCTATCTCCTCCTTTAGTTGCTGTTCATGTCTATCAAATGCTTCCTTGAAGCTTCCTTTCTGCCGCCTGACTGCACTTGGATCGACATGGTAAAAAATTGGCAAAATATGCATACCATCAGATTTTCTACGCTCATTGAACATCAAAAGCTCATCAAGGCACCATCTTGAAGAGGCATAGTCTGGGGAAAACACTATTACTGCTACTTTTGATTTTTGTATTGCTTTCTTGAGTTCTTGCTCAATGTTTTCTCCTCTCTCTATTTCATCATCGTCTCTGAAGGTGTGAATCCCAGCTTGAGTCAGAGCTACATAGAGATGATCTGCAAAAGTCTTGCGAACGTCTTTGCCTCTAAAGCTCAAGAACGCATGATAAGAACAACAAGATGATGATGATGATGAAGAAGAAGAAGAAGATGCTTCAGCTTTTGAAGCCTTACGGGTGGTTTTGCCTCTAAAGCTCGAGAACTCATCATCAGAACAAGAAGATGAAGAAGATGAAGTTGCTACAGCTTTTGAAGCAGACATTATAGTGAAAACTTCCAAGCCAAATAGATGAGTAAGGAGATCCAAAGCAAGGAACAGAAGATATGAGCCACCAAATTTCTAAACACAAAACCATATGAAGAAAAAAGAGAACTTGTTCATGAGACTGCGAGTCTTCAGCCTCCCATAGAGCATATCATTCAAGTTAACCAAGAAAACCAAGAGCAGAACTACCAGATCAATGAAAATGGGAGGAAAGTTCTGGGAAGTTTCGCTCTAGAAAAGCCACTTGACTTGACCACTAATATTAGTGTGAAAATATATAGTAGGAAAAACTATTATTGAAAGACCACATGATTAATGGCCGAAACATTATATATATATACATATATATTTAAATCTTTCTAAGATTTTTCCGATTTAGTTAATTAAAACGCTTTAGTTTTATCAATTTAATTCTTAAATTTTATATTAATCTTAATTTTAATAATTAGTTTAATTAAATAATTTAATTAATGAACATAATATAATTATTTTCCTATATTATTACTATTAGCTAATTTTTTTAATTTTTTTTTATTAATTTTAATAATTATTTTCAAATTGATAAAATAGTATTTTACTAAATTAAATAAAAATTTATTTTTAACTAATTTCGATTAATCTTTATATATGAACTTATTTTAAGAATACATATTGTTTTAAAAATTACTAATTTTTCATGTCATTATATTCATTATACATGTTCGTGATTTAATTTTTTTAAATAAAATTTTATTATTTTTTATATATAATATAATATTATCATAATATTATAAATATTATATTTAATTATTTAAATTAAAATATTAATTTTATTTTCATTTTAATTAATCAATTTAAGATTATTATTTTTTATTTGATTATATTTTTAGGAAAGTTATGTATTGTATTATTAATATATAATATTAATTTAATTATAAACTTAAATGTAAGATAATAATAACTTTTAAAAATATAAATGGATAAAAATATTTAAAAATTAAAATAAATTAATAATAAATATAAATTAACTCATTAAATTAATTTGGTTAAAACTCTATTATTTTAATTTTTTTTAAGTTTGATTTACATATATTTTATTTTAATTTTTTATAATTTAAAATAATATTAACTTTTATAATAAGGTTGCATAATTAGATTAATGTGAAAGATAATTATTTATAAAATTAAAAATAGAATAATTTTTAAAATATATTTTGGTTTAAAATGTATTTTGGTTAGTTTGGGCATTGTCAGTATAAAATTTTTATTTTTATTATATTGATGTTTAAAAATTTTATATTATCGTATCGTTTAATATAAATAATTTTAAAATATATTTAACATATTAATTATTTAATATATTTAATAAGTATTTTTATTTTTTTAAATTATAAATTATGTTATATATGTTATAAATACATCATTGAGTAAAATATAAATATAAATTTAATTATACATTTTAAATTATTTCATATTAATCATATAAGAATACCCTTCTTTTCCTTTTTTATCTTCCTCTCATTTTCATTATTTTTTAAAATTTAAAACATAACAATTTAAAATTAAATTAAGATAAGCATAACTTCTCACATAAATATATGCAAAAATATAATTAGACTTTCTTACAATATCATAGTTCAAATTAAAAATTTAGTTAAGATTAATTAATAAATTAAAAATTAAAAAATATGATAATTCATATAAGGATATTAACAAATTATAATTAATCTACAATTAAACTAAGCAAACTCAATAAAATTAAAATCTTATACAATAACATTTAAAATGCACTTTTTTTTACGTAAAAATGATATAGATAATCCCAAATATTTTTTGATTCATCAATATTAAATATGAAAAAAAAATCAATCTATTTTAATATATATATATATATATATATATATATATATATATATATATATATATATATATATATATATATATATATATATATATATATATATATATCATTGAATTTTAAAGTATATTGGTTTTATTTAGATATAACAACGGATTGGATATTTGCAAATACTCAATCTGGCAGAACTGAAATATGATGGATTTAGATAAAGCATAATCGAATTCAATATGAGTTCAGTTTTAAAAGATTAAATTGACAAAATTAAAATGTTTGCCTATATTTGAAAAACTATGTTTTGATTTCTTTTTAATCATTTAGCCATTAAATAATAATATAAAATTTATTTAAATAGATAAAAAATTGAAATAAATGAGTATCTAAATTTTATATTATGATTTTTTATTATATTTTAATAAAAAATAAAAATTCATTTTTGTTTTAAATGATTAATTATCCAAATAGAGTCTAAATAATTTTTATGAATACTATTTATTTTAAATTTTAAATAAATTTATAAATTACAATATTTTATTAACATAAAAAAAATTATTTAAAAAATTGAATAATTAATAAAAAAATTCAGAGCACTTTTCTAATTTTATTCAAAATTTTAATTATTTTTATTCTATTTATAATTTTATTCTATTTACCTAAATTAGTCAAAACTCAAATGCAATTATAATAATTTCATTAAAGTTTTCAATAAAAGATATTTTTTAATTTACTATACTGAAAAATAATTTTAGAATATAAAAATATTTATTTTTTATTTTTAATAAAAATAAAATAAATGAAAATTTGTTTATGTATAAAAATAAATTGTAAATTTGGTTAAATTTATATTTGTATCAATATCAATAATTTTTTTAAAAAATATAAATTTGTGACTGAAAAGTAATTCTTCTACTTGAATTGAATTTAAAATTTAAAATTTTAATTTTAATATTTAGTTAATATATATAAATAAAATATATATATTCAAAAATTAAAATAAAATTTAACATTATAAGTTTTAAATATTTAAAAAAATTAAAAAATAAATTAGTAAAAGTAGAATTATTATATTAAAATATCCTTAACTTTATATTATTTATAATATTATTAAATTTGACAAAAAATAATAAAAAATAAATAAAAGTATTGTAAAAAATTAAAATAAAAGAAAAAAAAAAACCAATAGCATCATATAAACCCTAATACTATTTTATATATTGACAACTAAAAATTTTAATTATATAATAAATTATACATTTATTTTCATATAATAATTATTTATTAAGATTATGTTAATATATAAATTCATTATAATTAGGTTTACATACTCGTTGATCTTTTGTAATTTGTTAAATAATAGATCTATTATTAGGAATACCACAATAAAATATTATAGAGAAATAAAATATATTAAAAATAAATTGAATTGGGCTTTTTATAACACTTTGAACTAAAATAACATAATACATACAAAATTATGAATATTGATTAAAACCCAACATTTTAATTTTTTTAAGACTACGAATTAAAAAAATTAAACGAATTAAAAAAATTAAACAAAATAAATATAAATAAACTAAAATACTATATATATATATATATATATATATATATATATATATATATATCATAAAAAATATTATTGTGGAGTTAGCGTTATATATTACTTAATTTGATGAATATTTATATTATCATATTTATTAATTTTTGTAAAAATTATAAATGGTTTATAAAAATTAATATTTTAAAATCCAAACTATTTATATCCATAAAAATCATAATTAAAAAAATTAATTTTATAAATTGAATTACATTGGTCAGAACTTATTTTATGATTTTAATACAATTATCGACAATTAACTAAAATTGTATTAAATTATGTCAAGTAAAAAAGTCAAAATTGATTCTATTTATGTATAAGGTTATATTTTGTTAATTTGATGCTTATATATATATATATATATATATATATATATATATATATATATATATATATATATAATCAATAACTCTTACATATAAAATAATTAATAACTTTTTTAGTTTCATTTATTTACAATTTAATAATTTATTCTATTTGTATGTTAAATTATTATTATTATTATTATTATTATTATTATTATTATTATTATTATTATTATTATACAAATTTTTTCATTTATTATTTTCTATAAATTAATATATTAATGTTTATTGTTCATTAATACGAATAAAATTATTATAAAAGATTTCAATTTTAAACTTTTTTTGTTGTAAACAATTAAATGTTATTATTTAAAAAATTTAATGAAATATCTAAATTATTTTTTAAAAAATTACATATCAAAATTTAACTAAATTTTTTATTAATTATTTATAAAATATATAAATGTATTAATTATAATTAAATATCATTATTAATAATTTTATAATATTTATTTAATAGTGTAATGGTTTAACCCCTATTAAATTTTAAACCCTTATCTCTCTATCTTCATCTGTTTTATAGCCGATTCAAGTCTGAAAACCTTGGTATTTACATTTCTTCACTTTTTAAAAACTTTGTTAAATAAATAAATATATATATATATATAAATTAATATTTTACTTTAATACTAAAACATTATATTAAAATACATTTTAATCAAGAAACATAATTTTTTTAGTATCAAATTTTCAATTAAAAATTATAAAATATATTTTACATTATAAATATATTTTATATAATAAATTAAAATATTTAGATATAATTTAAATTTAAATTAATAGACTATGTTGTTAATCAAATAAAATTTTAAGAATTAAATTATAATTTACTATTAACTTTCACTATATACTAATTACATTATATAGCATTTATCATTATTAGTCATTTTATCATTAACAGAAACAAGTGCTCATAATTTTGCTAAATGCTTATGATAAATTAATTACAATTAGTTATCAATGACCAACTATCAATTATTAATAACAATTGTAACTATCAATTATCTACCCCATACAACAGTTAAATCAATTATCAATTACATTGTTTAAGTCATATATAAAAGTAAAATTTAACTTTTAACTAAATTTTAATATTATTTAAGTAATATATTTTTCTTGATAGCGTAGTCAACTAATCATATAATTAAGCACACTAAAATCCATTGTGAGAAATCTCATAGTAGCTTTTTCCATCAAAATTTCAATTAATTGAATTTTTAATTTTTAAATCAAAGTTTCAATGAAAACCCTCAGCATAGCCCAGAAACTAAAGGTAATCCTATATTCCTTGTACGCCTCTACTAATTTCCCCTTAGGAATATTCGAAAGAGGTAAGCCATGCGCAAGGAAAACCAGAAGCGAAAGACTCGAAGTATTCTCCTGTAGTACAGGTGGCCGAGGACCATCCTCCGGATATTTTAATTGGCACCAAACATTATTGTTGATGATAGTGAAATTCCCCACCAAATGCGGGCGATTCGTTTGAACAAGCTGCACAACATTTTGGCAGAACGATACCGTGAACCTAAAGCCAAAGTCATGGTAAAATGGAAATCTAATAAGCACAAAGATTAGGAATTTATTTAGTAAGTTGAAAATGAAGGATAAATTTCTTTAGTACTCACTCAAATTTATTAATTATTTTAATTTAATCATTATATTTTAATTTATTTTAATAAAATTACTTATTTTTTATTTTTTTTATTAGCAACCTTTCATATCAAAATTTCTCTTTTTATTATTTAAATCTACATAAATCATGCCACATATAAGTTGTACCAGAGATTCTCTCAAAATTTGGCCTGACTGATTGCTAGTGAGAACAAAAATTTTAAAAAAAAAAAGTAATTTTATTGAAATAAATTAAAGTATAATAATCACTAAAATAAAATAATTAATAAATTTGAGTGACTATAAACAAAATTTATCCAAAAAAACCTCTTTAAAATTTTTCATAAAAAAAATTCAATTATAAAGTTAAGATATAAATATATAAATTCTGTTTATTATATTTTCATTCATTCATATATATATATATATTTTATCAGTATATTATTATTTATTCTTTATATTCACATTCAATTTATATTTATTCCTGTCTTCTTTTTCACATCAATTTTCACAATTTTTTTACAAGCCATTCTTAAAACATTCAGTGACAAAACTTGCTCATAAAGTTTAGGGACTAAACTTAAGTGTATTTTTATATTATAAAAAATAAATATAAATATAATTGCATATCTTTCTTTTTCAAAAACAATCCAAAATTTTTCATTTGTTCAAAGTTATAAAAAAAAAAAAAAAAAACAAGTCAAATAAATTTTTGATAAAAATAACCTATAATTTGTTAATAAGTTAATTTAAAATGATAGAAGAAATTACTCACTTTTGGCAAAATTTTTTAGAAGGGAGAAGAATATGGAACTCACCCTCTTAAAGCTTCAAAATATTTTGAACGCTATTTTTTAAAGCTTCAAAATATTTTAGAAATTTTCGTCAGACCAACTGAGTCCACTTGAAAGTATTTTAAATAAATTAAATATAAATATATTGAAAAACCTAGTTAAAAATAAAAGCGGAGTTGAGAAAATTACCGGTTTTCACGACCACTGGAGATGTGCTCTAACCCAAAACGCAGCAAGTCCGACAGACTTGTAACTGACCGCCCTATCCAATTCAGTTCCTCTATACTCGTAGGAACCTTTATAATAACGTTGGAGTTGTTGCACAGCGTTATATCAAGATATACGAGTGAAGGGAGCCCAGGAATTTCAGCCGATATAGTATTAAGTGGGTTATCACGCAGAACTAAATGTCTCAAAGACGGCAAATGAAGATCCGTGGTAAATTTACCATCTGATAAATTGCAGTTTGGAAGGATCAAATGGGTCAAAGAACGTGGAAGAAAAGCAGATGAAAACATAGTGGATTCTGGACCTTCTCTGCCTGATAACCAAGACCAAGGCCCCCTTACATCTCTCGAGCTAAAGCTTAATTCATTCAAGGTAATTCCACCAGCAAAAAACACCTTCAAGGATTCCATCTGAGCCAGCACTTTGGGTAGCACTTTAAGTTCTGAGCAACCAGTCAAATATAGTTCTTCAAGTGATTTCAAATCAGAAATTGTCTTTGGAAGCTCCTTGAGTTTTGCGCAGCCTTCAAGATTTAACAAGACAAGTGCCCTTAGGACTGCAATAGAATCGTCAATCTTGACTAAGTTTATACAATCTTTAAGCAGCAAACTCTCAAGACCAGGTAGTCCCGTGAAGTCAGGGGTTGTAGTGAGTAAATGAGAGTGACTTAGGTCAAGGATCTTCAAGCATGGAAAGGACTGAAAATTTAGTGGAAAAAAAAAATCGGCTTCAATAAATTGTCTTATAATTTGATAGATTATAAAGAGAAAAAGACAAGAAGAGTGAGTCACACACCTTTCCCTGCCAAGCATGTTTTAGCCTGCTATACCGCATATCAAGAACAACAAGTTTCTCCACATTTAAACACGTTGGCATAGAGTTCAAAGGGAATCTGAGCCAACGCAGGCACACCAAGTGTTTTGGAAAATCTTCATATCCTCCATCAAGCTTAACATCATCGAGCAGGAGCACATTTAATTGGCGCATGTTTGCAAATGCCTCTGTTTTTATCACATCTGCGGAGGTAGATGAGGTTTTTGGGATACAATTCACAATCCGTTGCCTAACGATGCCACCAAGACGATCATGCATTGAACGATTATCTTCACAACCAAGCACTGATTCCTCCACCGAATTTTCATGACTGTAATTTCCATAATTTGAAATTGGGCCGACATGTTTCTCTTCTCTTAACAAATGCATGTCAAGAATGAGGCCCCTAATTGTCTTGGTACCCTGCATCAAACCAAGAAACACACACAAAAAAGAGTTCCAGTAGAAGCACGTAAAACCAAAAACAAAGATGTGTATGAGAAGTGTAACTCACGGTTTTTTCTGTCAACACCCTAAATACCTCTTTATGATTACATATTCTACTGCGCTCCCCCGGTTCATCAGGAGATTCTTGGCGAACAACTTCCCTACCCATGTCTCTAATCAACTGATGCATCGCTAGGTTGTTTCTTTCATTGATTTCAATGAGACATCTATCCAAGAGATGTTGAACTCCAATTATTGCTTCGAAGCCACATCCCTCTAAAATTTTAACTACAACATCTTTATCCCACCCAATAAAGAAAAAAACTATGTGAAGAAATATGCTTCGATGACGATCATTATGTAGAGAATCAAAGCTTTTTCTGAGAATCTTTTGAATTCGACTATCAGGAATTTCTTGCAGTTCCTTAATCTCACTTTTCCATTCATCTATACTTCTGCGACGAAGAAAGGAGCCTAAAACACGAAGAGCTAATGGAAGACCATCACAAAGGCTCACTACACGTTCAGAGTGCTCATCGAAATTTTCAGGAGAATCTTCTCGTCCAAAGGCATGCAAGGCGAAGAGTTTATGTGACTTTTTAACACTCAATGGCTTAATGTGAAGTTTCCAACAACCTTCACTTAACAAACACTTCAATCGAGTTGTGACGATGATTTTACTTCCCGACGACAGCCACTCTTGTTTACCAATAATGGATTTGAATTGTTCTGAATTATCCACATTATCAAGAATAATGATAACTTTCCTGCAACACATAGCATCCTTGATCTTCATAACTCCTCATCTACATTATATATCTTTACTGATTCCCGCTTGTGGATATCTGAAAGAAGTTGTTCTTGTAAGCTATTCATACCTTTTGGCTGTTCTGATGTTTCAGCAACGTCCGCAAGAAAGCAGCTCCTTTCAAACTTGTCAGAGTCTTGGTTATAAACAGTCTTTGCAATGGTGGTCTTTCCAACCCCACCAATCCCGTAAAGTACCAATATCCTAACATTTGTCGACTCATCTTGCAACCAGTGATTAATCCGGCCTACATAATCACCTATTCCTGTTAAGTAGGAACCCACATGCAGAAGCTTGCGATCCAATTTATTCGCAACGAGCTTGACAATGTTTTGAATGAACGGTGCCTCGTACCTAAAAGCCAAAGTAATGGTTAAAAAGAAATATAATGAGCATATGTAAGGATTATCATCCTTCTAATACAAATAAATTTATGTAATTGATTTAATAATACTATAGAATGGCAGGAATTTGAGTTGTCGAAAAAAATAATAATAATTTCAACTTTAACTTTGATTTGGATTATAATTCAATTAACTGCTTCAATTCAATTAGAATTCAACACGTTCAACATCTGTGTCGTTAGTATTGTTTTTTTAACAATGTCAAGTAGTAGTCTTGGAGATTGTAGTAGTTTAAATAAGTAGTTGTTTGGTTGAAATGAATTTCACCAAATTTTGTTAGCCTGTAAAAATTTTAGGATTGAATTTCATAAAATTATTAAAATCAATTCTCATCAAATTTAATGAAATTTGAAATGAAATGGATTAAAATGCTGGTATATTTCTTACAAAAACATATACCCTCTCTCCTACCTTTCCTACTTTTCTCTACCATTATGCACTTGGATAATATAAAACTATTTGTTAAACAGACCTCTCATATAAACTGAATTCTAGTTAAAATGAATTGTATTTTCGGATTAATTTGAACAAAACACAGAGGAGTTGAGAAAAATACTGGTCTTTTAAAACCTCCTGCCCAGATCTGCAACTTCTTTAAGAGCTGCCCTCCATCTCTCCACCTTGTCTATCTCCTCCTTTAGTTGCTGTTCATGTCTATCAAATGCTTCCTTGAAGCTTCTTTTCTGCCGCCTGACTGCACTTGGATCGACATGGTAAAAAATTGGCAAAATATGCATACCATCAGATTTTCTACGCTCATTGATCATCCAAAGCTCATCAAGGCACCATCTTGAAGAGGCATGGTCTGGAGAAAACACTATTACTGCTACTTTTGATTGTTGAATTGCTTTCGTGAGTTCTTGGTCAATGTTTTTCCCCCTCTCAATTTCTTCATCGTCCCTGAAGGTGTGAATCCCCGCTCCAGTCAAAGCTGCATAGACATGATCTGCAAAAGTCTTGCGAACGTCATCTCCTCTAAAGCTCAAGAACACATCAAAAGGACAAGAAGATGATGAAGCAGCCATTCCATAAAAGAGAAAACTTCCGAGACAAATATATGAATGACGTTATCCAAATCAAGGTACATCCATGGAACAGAAGATATGAGCCACCAAATTTCTGAACAAAACCATTAGATCCACAGAACGCACTTGTTAGCAATATGAAGAAAAAAGAGAATTCTTCAAGAGACTCTGATTCTTCAGCCTCCCATAGAGCAGATCGTAACATGTAACCAAGAAAATCAAAAACAAAACCACCAGAAATTTCTAGGAAGTTTCGCTCTAGGAAGCTATTTGACTTGAACAATAATATTTGCGTGGAAAAACTATAATCGGAAGGGGAAATGATTAATTAACTTTATCAATTTAATTATTAAAATTTTAATAATTAGTTTAATTTAAATTATTTAAATATTTTTTTATATTACCTAATCCATTTGTAACACTCCAAAATTTTAGATAATTATTTTATATATAAATTTTAATATTTTATTTTATTAAATATTTTAAAATTTTATTTAAAATTTCTGAATTTTTGAATCAAATTTGATTTCGGAAAATTATTAAACTTTGATAATTTTTAAAAATTAATTTAAAGATTACGTGGTAAAAATAAAAATATATTTAGACTCTACAAATTTTTTTGAGTTTTCTGAAATTTTCTGAAATTTTTGGACCGCGTTTTTTGTCTTAAAGCAGAGTAAAAATTTAATTTCGAGTGTTTTAAATCGAACCGGCCGAATCGAATTAGACTGGGTTGGACCGATCGAATCGGACCAAATTTCCTTCTTTTTCTTCCTCCCCATCGTGCACCTGCTGCACCTCCCTTCCCTCTCCATTTTCTCTCTCCTCTCTCCTCCCTCCTCCCCTTGCAACCCAACCGCCGCCTAGCCTTTCCCTGGTCACCGGCGCCCCACCTGGACGTCTTCTCCTTGCCGGAAAGTAGCACCAAACTCCCTCCAGCGCGCGCGCGCAACGTTCCACCTTCTCGAGCTGATTCCAGCCGATCCAGCCACCAATTAGACCGGTTATTGTCCTAAACCTCATCTACATCTCGAGAGCTTTTCATAGACACCAAGAACATAAAAATCCATCGAGCGGTTTGTTCAATTTTTGCCCATAAAATTTTAGCCTATTTTGACTTTTGGGCTAAATTGCTCGCAAACTGTGAACCCCACAAAAAATCTGAGAGTATGGGTGGACCGAGCCAGACAATTTGAAATTAGTTATATGGGTGATGATGGAAGCAGAGTAAAGAAAAACCGAGCTGAAGGGCCATCCAATGTGCCACAAATAAGTAGTATGGGTGGCAATCAAAGCCACTATAGTGGAAAGGTCAGAGGAAGCAGGAAGGCAGGCAATAAACACAAAGTTAGGGGGTTTAGAGGTTCTAACAGCGGTCAGAGTTTGGGCTACAGTAGCTCTGAGTCTGGTTTAGGATCTTCCTTAGCACCTTACACATAGTGTGAAAGAGGACATTCAGGGCTCTGTATATTAGGATGGATGGCTCTACTAAGTTTCAATATGAGTATTGGTAGAAATGATTCTACTGATAGTTCCGATGGAAATAAAGAGAATTGTAACACCATCACTTTAGCTAGTCCGTGCATTCAACTGTTTCGCTGACTAATGTCTGTCTGGACAGCTAGAATGACTGTAACTATATGTAAACGAGAGTGAGGAGTCATAAATAATCCAAATAATGGTAAGGAAAAATTTAGAAAAAATTTAAGAAATGAAATACAACAAAGTTAAATGAGCCGGTGCCCCAGTGATGGGTGATCCTAATGGGAAGTTGCTGTCTTCACAGCTAGTAACCCTAAACCCGAGGGGAATCCCATGAAATAATTTTTGGGACTTCAGAGAAGAGTCATTGAGGTTTCGATGGTATTAGAATGCCAAGAAAATGCTTAGAAAAATTTTTAAATCGGTACAGACAATTTTAGCCTTTTAAGCAAAACGAAGGGCATTTTGGTCATTTCGTATTTAGAGACGATTTTTCACCAACTTGTCCAGTTAAGTAAATAAACTATATAACATAAAATATTAATAACTATTGTTAAAAATTTAATTGAAAATGAGTAGAAAAGAAAAGAAAAGAAAATGAAGTAAAACTTGAATTTTAACATAAAATGATGTCATTAAGAACACTCCAACCAATCACCATTCAACAAGCCTTCTTAAAACAATTAAAGAGACAAAAATTAAAGAAAAAAAATCAGAAAATGTGGTATTCTTCCAACAGCCAGTGATACGGTGTGTTGTATATCCGCAAGTGTACGGGTCACAGTAGTATAGTCTTAAAAAAAAATGATATCGATCCTACAGGGAATTGTGCTTAAATTGGAAATAAAAGTATAAGCTAATTAGAGTGACAAAATTTAAAGATGTAAAATGAAATTTGGAATTAAAATTGGTATTTAAGGAATTAATGCTAAATCAAACAATTAACTAAAATTAATTAAACTAGATTACCAAAAATTAATTTGAAATTTCTATTTATGAAATTAAGAAGAATTAAATCTAAATTCAATAAAAAAAATAAAGTAATTCTAGATATTGGATTTAAATTGGAATTAAATTTAAGTTGGATTTAAATTGAAATTGCTATTTATGAGGTTTGGAGGATTTATATCTAATTTCAATGAAAAATAAATTGATTCTAGAGATTGGATTTTCAATATTGTTTGCATGTGATTTTTACCTAATTTAGCCAAACACATGAGAATTGCAATTTTGAGGGAAATCAATTCTTAAATTTTTGAAACCTTTTTCAAGCATCTCAAAGTTGGTTTTCATTAAATCAAACCCTGTTTTCACGGTATTTCAAACCTAACAAAAACCCAATTAATGCTCTAATTGATTTTTGGAAAGTTCCCCTTAATCTTCTTAGCTTATTTCTAACACCAAGAAAATAAAGTTTATTGCAAGATTATCCATCCCCAATATTCACTTTTCAGTCCATCTATTAAGGATTAAAACTTAACTTAATGAGGGCCCATTCATCAAGCAAGGCAATAAGCACACAAGCAATAAATCAAAATATAACAATCTTCATTTAAATGGCCAAATCAGTTCAAAACCACAAAACAAATTAATATTTACAAACCCATCTCTAGAATCTCATTCAACTACTCACAAATCATTGTTTAAAGACAAACCCAAATGAAGAAATGAAGAAATGATGGAAATGTAAGCTAAAAGGGGTAGAAAAACCCAGCAAATTGCAGAAGGATCTGCTGCAGAAAAGTGCAGAAACGTGATCCTTGCTGCTGCTGGAAGAAAATGCAGAAGGTGCTCCTCCTTCTCTCTTTCTCACTTTTCCGAAAATGACTCCCTTGCTCTCTATTGAAAGAAAATGATAAAATGGGTCTTTATATAGGCTAAGGGTCTGCCCTAGAATGGGTAAAAGGGGGAAGGTTCCAGAGAAAGTGAGGTAAAAAGCTGGAGTAACGGAAACGCCACGTCAATTATTTCCAGTAAAAATGACATAAGCCGAGTCAGTTGTGTCGTGGGTTGTGTTGCGGGTTGTGTCGCTCTCGTGAATATCGGAGTCGACACAACTGCGACATAAGCTAATTCGGTTGCAGGTTGTGTCGCTCTCGGCCATTTTTTTACTCAACTTCAAAATTTTTGCAATTCGACTTTAATCTCCTCCAAATGGCTACTCTGATCAAAATTCATCAAATTTCTCCAGATTTAACCTACAAAGCAAATAAATTCAAAAATTAAACTAAGAAATGTGAAAATTGTAAAATTGATTAAATATATACTAATATCTAAAATAATAGCTATGAATAAGGGTAAATTATGTGCAAGATTATACCTAAATGATGATATAAAATGCATGCATCAGCCAGCCGTCCATAATTCTCTCTCTCCCTCACCCATTTTCTTTCCTCCATTGTTACACAATTCAAGCTCTAAAACCCTAGTCTCCCACCACTAAACCCTAGACTCCCTTCATTAAAACTTGTTTACACCTCTTGGGTAAGTGTTTGGCTGCTAAGAATTGAAGAGAAAGTGAAATTTAAGCTTGAAAAAATTATGCTCACACAAGGTTAGTGCATAAAACAAGTTCTCTTCCTTCTTTAATCTGTGTAAGCATGTTAAATCAAGTAGAAATTGCATGAAATCAAAAGAAAACCATGAGTAAATAGAACCTCTAAATGTTGGCAGCCATGAGAAAGTTTGAGAATTATTGGTTTTTACTGAAATTAAGTGGTTATTTATGTTATTGATGAGCATAGATGATGGATAAAGTGATTGGTATGAGTTTGGTGTGTGTATGCCATGAATTGGAATTTTAGAGTTAGGGTTTGGGGCAAAATTTGGGTTTTGCTCATGTGTTGGTGAATAGAAGTCCTAATGGTCAATTAGTGACCATTTGGCTATATTTGACGAGGAATTGAAGTGATTTATGCCAATGGAATTGAGGTTAGGTATGCTGCCTTAGGTGACTTGCAGGGCTGGATGTGAGTCCAACAAGTTTGAGCAGCTGTAACTTGAGTGGTGTAGGTTCAATTGGTGCAAGGCCAATTGGACATAAAACTAGACACATAATGGTACAACTTTGATGAAGATACCTTACCCAGAAAACAAACTTAGGATACCCTAAAAATTGGCCAAATTCGGGTAACCAATTCTGGACTTAGTAAAAGTGACTAAATAAATAGTGTTTGTTCATTTGGCCATAACTCAGTGTAGAAATATCTAATTGACCTAAATTTTATATCAATGGAAACATTAGACAATTTAGAACAACTTTCATAAAGAACACAAACTCAAATTCTGAACCTAACTAATTCAAATTGCTACTCCAAATTAGGACACCAAATCTGGCAGAATCAAATTTGTCCAAAAAAATCTAGGTAAGGACCAATCCGGCTAGTTATGGTAAATTGATCATAGCTTGAGCTACAAAACTCCAAATTGAGTGATTCAAAAAGGAAATTAAAGAAGACACATAAAGGAACAACTTTGATGAAGAGAATTTTATCAAATTTCCACTGTAACAATGACCAATAGAACAATAATCTTAAGGTATGAAATCTGAAAATTTTAAATAACATAAAATAGCTTTGAAATGATATTGGAAATCAATGCCAACAAAAATAAAATGCAAAATGTGGTATCTTGGTGAAATTAGGTTCAATAAAGCTATTATGTATTTAAAAGTCAACTTTTGTGCAGGAATAGTTAAGTGAATAGTAACCTCAATGAAATGAATGCAAAGGACTAAAACTTAAATTGCTAATGATACCTTACTTAAATGATTTAAGGTTTGTTTAAATCATGTGATTAGTTTGATGGGATTTATAGGCTCATCACAAATAGAACTTAGGAGAAATAGTTGATATACTTTTAAATGTGAATTGTAAATTACTATAAATAAAATATTAAAGGTATAAATGATGTGTAAATAATATTTGGGGACTTTCCCTTTTTATTGAATAAAAATGAAAATTTGCTTGAACCTAGGTACATGTGAATTGGTGTGATAGATTAGAGATGAAATTGTAAATGAGCTATACAAATGAAATTTATGAACATATGTATTAGATAAAAATGAATTTAGACATTGTATTCCCACTAGGAAATAAAATAAAACCTATTAACACTTAATGGTACATGAGTGAAATTAAGAGTAATCATAAATACTTAGTAAGCAAAAACATTTCTTAAATTTCAAATAATAAATTATATAAATAGTGTAATGAATAAATGAACTATATTAATGTATGAATGAGGCATGAGTTCTCATTATTGTAGAAGAGAAAAATATTTTGAGTACAATGGTATATGAAAACCATTGTTTTGATTGTGATCATTATGGATAGCATAATGAATATATAAATTACGATGAATGCATAAATTATGTAAATATTAGACTTAGAGATTTATGTTTCTATTATAAAAAAGATTAAAATACTAGAAATTATAATTAGAACCTATAATGAAATAATGAAACTTATGAACACTTAATGGTACTATGTGCCCATGTATCGCCTAGACATGTGTGTCAGATTGGATAGATTGGTATGCCAATAGGGTATTATTTTAGCAGTACTGCATAAGGCTTTATGCCTGTATTCATGGTTTTATGGCCGCACTCATGGCTTTTATGCCCGATTATGTGTTATCATGGCCTTTTAGCCATACTGATTACATACGTGATTGAAGCTTCGCGTCCCATGGTATGACGGCCCGAGGCACCGCAGTGTTAGTGTTAACGACCCGTTATCCAGTTTAGTCAGCCTGTCATAGGTTACCTGGGCAATGTAAATTATTGAAATTATTTAAGCATATTAGCAATTAAAAACGTTAGAAAGTATTAAATAAAATGTGAAAAAGAAATTAGCAATAAAAACATAATAAAAATACAATTTGCAGAATTGTAGAGAGACCTCAAATACAATACTCTTGGAATAAAATATATATTGAATATTATTACTGTAAGGCTATAAACTCAGTACTTTCAAAGAGGAACGAATTAGCATATAAGATAGTTAATACTAGAAATGTCATTTAAATCAAATTGATACTTGAATATTTAGAATGCTTGATTCTTTCTTTATTTGTATACATTATTTCTTGTTATATTATTGCACCACTAAGTAGAAATGCTTAGCGCAATGAATTTGTTTCCTTCGCGCAGGTACTGAAGGCAAAATCCAGTAGATATTAGACTGAGATTTTGAACTCCAGATCTGCAAAAGTGTCAAAATGGTTCAAGATTGTCATCTCCTCAACAATGCATGTAGATAGGGCCCATATAAGTCATTTTATGTATTTTGCATATTATAAATATTTTGTATGTTGTAATGTAAACTAAGAATTGTAAACTAAGAATTTGTGTAACGCCCTCACCATAGGTAGTCCGTACAATTTACTGTTCCGACGACTCATATCTGTTCGGACAGTCAAAATGTCTGAAACTACACCTAAACTATAATGAGGAGGCATAAATTAATGAAATAAATATTAAAAAAATATATATATAGGAAAAATTTTGAGAAATAAAATAAAATTTAAATAATTTATTAATTGGTATAAAAAAAAAATAAAAATAATCCGATGAGCACCATGAAAGGCATTTTGGTCATTTCACCCCTAGAGGTGAATTTTGACTTAAATGTCAAATTAAAATTTGGAAATAGAATAATTAACATAAATTAATTTTATGAATTTAAATTTGAAAAATAAGAAGAGAAAGAAGAAGAAAAGAAAAGAAAAGAAAAGGAAAGACAAGAAAAGAAAGGAAATAGAATTATGAAATTTAAAAACAATAAAGTACACATAAATATATATATATATATATATAAATAACCACAAGAGACAAAACCCCCCACCAACCATCTTCTTCTTCCTCTTCTCTCTCTCTCCTTGCCGTCTCCCTTGCTCTCTCCCTCCCCACCATTTTTATCAAGCTTAAAGCTTGATTTCCCAAGCTTTTACTCACCAAAACCCATAGACCCCTTCACAAAAAATTTAGCCCACACCATAAGGAAGCTTTAGATACCCATAAGAAGAAGAAAGATTAAAGTTTGAAGTGGGTCACAAGAGGTTAGTGCACTAATCCCTCTTCTTCTCTTTATTAAACATGAAAAGCATGTTTAGCTAAGCATAAATACCATTAAAACAAAAAGAAAATCTAGAGAAAAGAACCCTTGAATTTTTGGCAGCCATGGAACTTGAAATTTATTGCTTTTAAGTGATGAAAAATGGTTCTATGAGAATGTGTAATTAGTTGAAATGTTTGGGTGTTTGATTGTGTAGTGTTTGTGTAAATTTGAAACTTTGAAAACTAGGGTTTGTATAAATGTTGAGGACTTTGTGTAAAATGTTGAAATTGATCTATTGGGATGAGATTGTTGCTTATAGAAGTGTATTACATGCAAATTGAAGTAAGGAAGTTGGAGGAGATTGAGTTTTGGAAGTGTCAATTTTCTGCAGGTTGTGTTTGTTGAGGGCAGTGTACATTTTAGGCCATAAATAAAATTGTGTGACCCCAATTGGTATGAGGCCAATTGGAGGTGAAACTAGACCCAAAATAGCCCATTTTCCATGAAGAAACCATGCCCAAATTCTGTCCAAAACTTGACCTAAATACTGCCCAAATTCGGATTTCCCTGCAACCCAACCCAGAAAATGACCAAATGAACAGTACATATTCATTTGGTCATAACTCTCTCTATACTGATCCAATTGACCTAAAATTTTAACCATGAAAATTTTAGACATAGGGCTACATTTTTCATGAAGACCACTTAACCCAGTTTTGCCTTTAACAAATTCAAATTGTTAGCACAAGTTGGGTCACTGAAACTGCCAACCCAGAAAATGACCAAATGAACAGTACGTGTTCATTTGGTCATAACTCTCTCTATACTGGTCCAATTGACCTAAAATTTTAACCATGGAAAGTTTAGACATAGGGCTACATTTTTCATGAGGACCACTTAACCCAGTTTTGCCTTTAACAAATTCAAATTGTTAGCACAATTTGGGTCACTGAAACTGCCAACCCAGAAAATGACCAAATGAACAGTATGTGTTCATTTGGTCATAACTCTCTCTATACTGGTCCAATTGACCTAAAATTTTAACCATGGAAAGTTTAGACACAGGGCTACATTTTTCATGAAGACCACTTAACCCAGTTTTGCCTTTAACAAATTCAAATTATTAGCACAAATTGGGTCACTGAAACTGCCAACCCAGAAAATGACCAAATGAACAGTACGTGTTCATTTGGTCATAACTCTCTCTATACTGGTCCAATTGACCTAAAATTTTAACCATAGAAAGTTTAGACATAGGGCTACATTTTTCATGAAGACCACTTAACCCAGTTTTGCCTTTAACAAATTCAAATGGTTAGCACAAGTTGGGTCACTGAAACTGCCAACCCAGAAAATGTCCCAAAATACTATTCCTTTGGTATTTTGTCCATAACTTGAGTTCTATAACCCCAAACTCAGTGATTCAAAAACTGAAATTCAAGTTTAAACATAGAGGAGCAATTGTTATGAAGGAATTGTGACTAAATAGACATCCCAACCTAGTCAAATTCCTAGATAAAGATAACACACCAACATGAACCTAAAGAAAGGTTCATGGAAAAAAAAAATGCTATATAGGATAATTAAAATACTCATAAGGAAAATTTAATATTAAAAATGATATGAATATGTAAAATAGGACTAATGTCCTATTAATATGAAATTTATGGTACCAATGAACAGTACTAGATAATAGTAATAGTGAATAATGCTAAATTAATTAAAAATATTTAATTGCCCATAGTATACCTAGACTTATTTATTTAGTTGGATAAATTGGTATACCAATTAGGGACTACAGATAGCAGTACTGCCTACCGAGAAAATCATGAACTGACAATATATGTCTGGTATGATTGTTCTACAGGCTATATGCCTACTTTATTTCTGGCTTTACAAGCTCGACAATGTCTCGTGCCCGATACCGCCTCGTGCTGCAGGACGATATCTTTGGATAGACATATGGCTGTCTAACCAGTATACACCCGTACATCCAGCTTTTATAATTTGTTATAGGTTTTCTTGGGCACTGATAAAAAAAAAAAAAATTAAGACTTAAAATACAATAAGTAATCATAAAAGATCCCAATAATGTTAATTATTTCCAAAGAGCAATAAAAATGTAAAATACCCAGAAATTATGAGTTGCATATATTATTTCAAATTATTAAATTATTGTTATTATAAATTATGCACCACTAAGCGTTATGCTTAGCGCGTTGGTTTTCCATCGCGTAGGTACTGGAGATCAGCCGCAGCAGAAGACCGTGAGTGCAATCGACAGAGCTTTGATCAGATCTGCCATTGTCCAGAGTCACCTCACCGGTCTGTTGTATTTTGGTAGGGCCCATGTATAGACTAGTATTTTGGTTCATTATGTTTAGTCATGATGTAATTACTAGTTTATGATGTATTTCATTTTGGACTTGTAATTAAACTTTGAGATTGAGATGAAAACTTGTAATTTATTATCTATGAATTTCTATATGAATGCAATAGATAATACTTCATTTTGAGATCTCATAAATAATTGTAAATGATATGATACATGAGAATATGATATGGAAATGTGTAAAATGAATATGGACATGTTAACAGGTGATTAGTGGAATCCACCAGATGCTAATAAAATAAGGGAGGCTCTGTCCGGGTCTCCGCAGAAATAAGATATATATATATAAAAAAAAAAATTTCTACACATAGAATACATGTTTTAAATGACATCAAAAGTTTACAATAGATATGATAAAACAAGATAGGGTGCTCCGGCACCGAATGTGGCACTTCTTGCTCGGCTATACGGTAGACGGGTAAGGGGTATCACAATTTGTAAGTAATATTTATGTGATGTAAATTAATAAATTGATTAGTTCATATGTAATTAATTTGTATATCATGTAAATTGTAAATTTATTCAATTAGTTTGCAAATTATGTAAATTAATGAGAATATGAGAATTTTAATATGTGAATGGAGTATAAAGGAAAGTGGATGGAAATGAATATGAGAATTGAAATATATAGATGATATTAAAATATGAGATGATTATGAGATTTTGTTTGAAAATATTGTTGAATTTCAAACAGGTGAATAGTGAAATATGCCAAATGATAATAGAAACAGGGAAAACTCCGCTTGTTTCTCCATAGAAAGATAATTGATATTAAAATCTATCGAAAACAAAATTTTTAAAAGAATAAAGTAAGATAAAATAGGGTGTTCCGACACCGCATATAGCACACCTCGCTTGGTTACATTATAGACGGGTAAGGGGTGTCACAAGAATAAAGTAAATTTCTTTTAAATATTCTTTTCTGTTTGCTTGACATTAATTATTTTAGAAAGTGGATGTTTATGTAGTTAAGAAATTTATTATTCTTTTTTATTTTCTTAGATTTTGTTTATTTTAGAAACGGATGGTTTCATTGTAATATCTGTCATTAATGGACAATGATAGATTTTGCATTTAAACTTAAGTGTCTTATATAGATATTAGTTTTTTAATTTAGTTGAATCAATAAAAAATTTTTTTAAATTATTATAATATTGGCCATCAAATTTTTTATTTAATTGGTAAATAAAAAATATTAATTAATGGGAAATGCAACATTTAAATATAAGCGCTAATAACAGATGTAACATTTTGACACATGTCTCTTGTATACCTTACACACAAATTTTTATAAAAATTCATTTTTTATTATTTAAAAAAATTAAAAAAATAGGCCACTAAATCTTCAATTTAGTTTTGACCAATAAAAAACCTTTTAAATTAATGGAACGTGAATTCATTAATTTTTTATTTAATTATGTCAATAAAAAAAGTCAATATTTACCTATTGGAATGGATCAATGTACTTTTTAGCTTCCAAATCTAGTATTTGACAGATGTAATAAATAGATCTGGATATCTTATGTATTTTATTTATAATTTAAATTTTTTTATAATTTTCTTATTATTTAAAATTAAAATTTAAAAAATGAGACATTAATTTTTTAATTTAACTAGGCCAATTAAAAGTAATCTTTTAAATTATTAGAATAAATTAATCTTTTAAACTTTTGTTATAATTTTTTGGAGCTACAAATGAGAGTAATGCATTTTCATTTTTAAACACTTTCAAATTAAAATTGATGGAGTTGGCACCACTCTTACTACTTGAGAGAATGAGATATAATTCCTTTTCATATTTTTAGGTTTTCTTGAAAAGTGGATTTTTATATGGTCAAATATTTTTTTTCTTCATTTTATTAGATTTTATTTATTTCAGAAAATTAATGGTTCCATTATGATAACTGCCATTGATTGGAGTTGACATCATTCCTCCTAAAGAAAATATCAAGATATTCTACTTTTCATTTTTTCAAATTTTATTGGATTTTGCAATCTATTGATTTGACGTTGCTTCACATTAATTATTTCAGAAAAATGAATAGTTTCATTGTTGAATCTGGGATTGATAGAGTTTACACCACTTCTGCTATAACCGAAGAAAACAAGATACACTTGTTTTGGTTTTCTTTGGTTTTGCACACTGTTATCTTGATGTTTGCAGCACATCAATTATTTATAAAGTTAACAACACTTATACTACAAAAGAGGTATTGTTCATTTCTGTTTTCATTTCTTATATCTTGAGTTATTTTGATTTTGACTATCCTCAAATTAATTATTTATCATAAAAATTCTATCGGTGACGATGATGATCATGAGCCCACTACATTAAAAAATGACTTAAGTTGAGATTTAATATTTACAAGGCCTTAAAAGAAAATAATTGAATCTGAGAACAATATTTTGTGTTTTCAGATATTCTAATCAAATAAAAATTACAAAAAAATTTAATAAATTTATTATTATTTAAAATTGAAATTTAAAAAATGAGCAGTCAATTTTTCAATTTAACCGGGTCGATAAAAAAAAATTTAATTTATTAGAATATAAGTCATTACTTTTTTAAAAATACGCCAATTAGAAAAAAATAAACCTTTTAAACATTTGTTATAATTTTTTAGAGCTAGAAATGATAGTAATACATGTCCATTTTTAAACACTATCAAAATAAAATTAATGGAGATGACATAACTCCTGCTACATAAGAGAATAATGTATAATTTCTTTTTCGTATTTTTAGATTTTCTAGACAAGCATATGTTTATGTAGTTAAGTAATTTATTTTTTTTATTCATTTTATTAGATTTTGTTTATTTTAAAAATGAAGTTTGCACCACTTGTACCAAAAGAAAATAACAAGATATACTTTCTTTCCATTTTCTTGCATTTTATTGGATTTTATAATCTATTGTTTTGATGTTGCTTCACATTAATTATTGTAGAAAATGGATGGTTTCATTGTTGAACCTAGGCTTGATGGAGTTGACAACACTTCTACTATAATAATAATAATAATAATAATAATAATAATAATAATAATAATAATAATATATACTTGTTTTGGTTTTCTTAGACTTAGTGCATTGTTGTCTTGTCGGTTGTATCACATTAATTATTTATGAAGTTGACAACATGTATATTACGAAAGAGGATAATAGAAAATGATTGAAATTAAGGACAATATTTTATATTTGTAGAGATGGACAAAAAAATTGCAAAAATTTTATTCTATTATTAAATATTGCTGGTTGTGCAAATCTTTGATGAGTGGCAACTAAACTTATGGATCTATATTACTGGTGAGCCTAATTTAATTCTATTTTGATATTAATTTTTTTTATCTATTTTCATATTAATTATATATTGCCTGACTTATTAATTTTTAAAGCGCGTGCGATACATGCATATTAAATAATTTATAATTATAATTTTTTATTTATAATATGTATATAATATTAAATTTAATTATTTAAATAAAAATTCTTCACTAGCATGTCCACAGATATGCTTTTCTCCTTTGATTTCTTCATTAAGGACAGCACCCTAATGGGTGTCACTAGCATCATAAAAAAATATTTACTAATTTGAATTTATGTATTTTTAATAAAATTTTTTATAAAAATTTATATGTAATTAATCTAATTAAGAATATATAATATTATTTCAATTACTAATTCAAATATAATATATAATAAGTCTTTAAATAGAAATAAAAATATGATATAATAATAAATCTTTAAAAAATATTAATGTATATTATTATAAAATATTAATTATTATATTATATTTTAGATTATATGAACTTACACTTAGCCAACAAAATAAAAAGTCTAGGATAAACAAAATTCCACTTAAAATATGATTTATCAATTTATATAAAATTAACTATATACTTTCCTTGATCGAGTTCACAAATTAGTCGTCCATTCACAATTGTCTTAATTGTTATAATATTTAAGAAATCATAATTTTGTAATATATCATATATAATATGTGTATTTTTAATATTTAAAAAAATAAATTAATGATATCTTATAAATATTATATAGATATTATCTACTAATTATATATATTAATTCTTAATATGACATTATCTTGGAATATTTATTAGACTTTATTTAAAATTTTTAAACTAAAAATTAATATAAATATTCACGTGTGAATATAAATTAATCTCCAAATGTGAACGGCTAAAATATAGGTGCACTATACCTTTGCAATTTCTGATTTATAATAAAAATTTTAGTTTATATTAAATAATTTTATAAAGATATTTTTATTAATTGATAAGTTTACCCCTTATTGGTATTTTTATAAATCCTAAAATTAAATTATAGGTATTATAATATGTTTTATTTGAGTTTTACGGTGATATATCGTTTCATTTTAAATTAAATTAACATTTTTTTAAGATAATATATATATATATATATATATATATATATGTGGATTAGTAATGATAATAAATCACTATTAAAATTATAACTAATTTTAATAGAATTCCTATTTTTATATAACTGACACTCATATACACTGCCGTGGGATACCAAAGGATCAACCCACTTGCAGATAAAATCTTTTCTGTATAAAATTTTTTCTACCTTGGGTCCTTGTTTGGTTCTTTGGATACCATCAACGAGACAGCAACAATATCCTTGCTAAGAAATTCAAGGTAAAATGATAAGACTCTTTTAATGTCTCAGAGAAAATTTTAGAACCAGCTGTTCAAGATTAACTCAAAAATCAAAACCTCCTGCCAGGACCATCAAGTTCAAATTCAAACTTCTTAGCCTAAAAATCTCGTGCTCTAGCTAAACTTACAGCGACTAAAATATAAGAATACTTTGCAATTATGAAATAACTTTTGCAAGGTAGGTCTAATTTGTTTGTAGCAGATTTATAACCCATCATCGACCTTAGTGATGAAAATGAAGATGACTGCTATGAGATCTTTTTCTCCAATCAAATGTTCTTTTTCCTAAAAAAAAAAGGAGTACAAAAGTAAAAAATGTAAGATATTGTTCCTTGTTAGTTTCTGACACTCCAAAACTACAGTCTTGACATATGAACTTTTAAAAAGCAGAAGCTTTAGGCGCATTCAACCAAGCTACTTTTTCAAAAATCTTTACTGTAAATCATTCTAGCTTTGGATTGACAGAAGATGTTTCCAGCTCGCACTCACAGACTGCGTAGTGAGCATTCATGAACTACGCAACAATTTTCAAAACTCCAAAACTACCATTCAGAATTCTTTAAAAGGAGAAGTTCCTCCATTTGGGAGAGGAGCCAAATTGAAGACAGAGTCTTGGAAAAAGTTCAACAAAACTCTGCTAAAAAAACCTTTGCTAATTTTAGCAAGCTTATGTGCTAAGCACTATTGTATCTTTTTTCTTGTAATCACCATACTTTCTCTGTAACTCCTTCAAATTCAATAAAATACAAAACTTTTTAGTAAGTACAAATTCTTTTCTCTCTTTTATTTGTGGACACCGGAGTTTATATTTTCTTTTCATTATTCATGTTTTGATTTTCATCTTCTTCATACATGCATACACCTACTGTTGATTACCCCTTCAGATCCTAAGAACTAGTGGCCTATATATATATATATATATATTAAAAATGGCATTCAATTTAGTAACCAATTCAGTCAGTTGTAATGAGACTGGTCGCAAATAGTAACTGATAATCAAATCGATTGTAAATTAATTGCTATTTGTAACTAATTTAGCAATCAAAAAGTTAGTTACTAATTAAAAAAAATATAAAAAAATTAAATTTGCAAACAACAAATAAAAAATTTAAATAAATAAATTTTCAAAAATTACTAAAATAATAAATTATTAATGAAAAATTAGTACTAAAAAAATTAATATAAAAATATTATTAAAAAATTACTAGTAATAACTATTATATAAAATATTAACAAAAAATTAAATATAAAAAGATATTTATAAGACAAATTACTAAAAAAATTACCATATATATATATATATTATAACAAAAAATATATTTATATAAAAATTTTTATTTTATATCAATGAAAAATAAATTAAATAAAAAATATAAGAAAGAAAAAGGTGATGAAAAAGAAAATAGATGAGAAAAAAATGATAAAAAAATAGATGTGAAAAAAAAATTTTAGAAAGGAAAAGATGATGAATAAAATATATGAAAATAAAAAAGATGATAAAGAAAATAAAAGAAAAGAGAAGAAATAGAGAGAGAAAAAAATAGTAATAGGGAAAGAAAATGAGTAGTGGAAAAAAAAATGAGTAGTGATTTATATAAGTGAATTAGCAATTGATTGTCAATTGTTAATTTTTTTTTTTTAAATTGGCAGAAATTTTTTGCGGAAAATTTTACAATCGATTTACAATTGATTGCAATAGCAATCGATTTGCGTTTGCAAATCAAAATTAAAAAAAAAAAGGCAAAAATTTTTTGAAGAAAAAATTGATTGCAAAATCAGTTACTAATAGCAATCGATTTGAATTGGTTGCAAATAAATAATTGGGCGAACATTTTTTGAGGAAAAAAATCAATTATAAAATTGATTACTAATAGCAATCGATTTTAATCGATTGCTGTTAGCAATTGATTCTTAAATTAATTGGAAATCAAAAAAAGAAAATAAAAAATTAGGTGATAAGTTTTAAAAGAAAAAATTTAACAATTGATTTGTAATTGATTATAAAAATCAATTATTATTTAGCAACCGATAAGGGTCCTATTGCAAATGACAATCAATTTTAGCAATTGAAAATTGATTGCTATTATTAACTAATTTTTGTAATCAATTACAAATCGATTGCTAACTTTATAGTCAATTAAATATTTTTTTAATTTAGCAATCAATTCTCTAAATTGATTGCTATTAATAATTGATTTTAGAATAAATTACTATTAGCAACAGATTTTAACAATCAATTTTTTGATGGATTGTTAATAGCAATTAATTTTAAAATCAGTTGCTAATCATATATTTAAAGTTTTCATAATCATAAATTTAGTTGATTGCAAAAATCGATCGTAAAATCAATTATTTTTTATAATAAACTTTATTCAATTCTTGAAAAATACATTATTAGGAAGAGTAGAGTTTACCTATGTACCAAATGTTATTCCATTTCTGTCTTAGCTTTGAAAGACTTAAATCAGCACTTAATTTTGGGAACGGATGCCGATCACAAAGAATTGGGAAATTTTAATGCAGAATGGGAGGCCCATTGTTTAACAATCTGGTGTATAAGGTTATTGATTTTTTTTCGGTTTTCTTTGTTTTATATTTGAATTTTTTTTTAGTAGATCTATCATTGGGTAAGATTTTGTTGTTCAAATCGCCTACTGTGTTTTAGCTCAATTTCTTCAATGGTGATTCATAGCTTTATTTTGGGAGCTAGCTTATTGTTTGGTTAATGGGAATGTGCAAGAAAAACATAACTGAGATAAATTTTGGATTTTAGACCTTCCTATTTCTATTTTTCCATGTCCTGCGATTCACAGCAACACTCGACTTCACTAAACTTTTGGTAGAATTAAATTCTTCTTCTTTGTTAATAAAAATTTTTCTTTGCCTCTTTATTCAAAATCGTTTACTTATAAGTCTTAAGATTTCTGTACAGTCTTATTAGCTCCTTTAACCTTAACATTTTGATTTTAAAGTTGTATTTGAGTTTTTAGCAGTCCTAAAATAATAATAAATAATATAAATAAATTTAATTTTTAATTTTTAAAATCAAGCTTTCAATGAAAACTCTCCGGAAAATCACAGCATATTCCATCATGATAACTCCCTCGCATACCTGTAATACTTCTGGCTTTGAAAAGACTCTGCAATGATGATCTTAAACTCCCACCATTGTCGTAAGTACACGTGTTTGAAGATCAATCGACTGATCTTGTAAGTGGCACCAAATGTTAATCGGGTCTGCCTTACTATTTTTCATGACAAAGAAGTCCACAGGCAGGAGCTTGCATTCCAATTTATTCTCAGCAACGTTCACAACTTTTTGGAAGAACGATGCGTTGAAGTGAACCTACAAGCCAAAGTCATGGTAAGAAAGAAATCTAATAAGCATAAATATAGATTAGGAATTCATTAAGTTAAAAATGGAAGATACATTTCTTTAGCACTCACTCAATTTTATTAATTATTCTATTTTAATTATTATATTTTAATTTATTTTAATAAAATTACTCATTTTTATTTTTTTTATTACCAATCATTCATGCTAAAATTTGATAGAATTTTTATGAATTTCTTGTATAACATGATTTTAAATCATAAAAAAATTATTTTCTTGCTAGATCATATTAAAAAAACTAAAAAAAGAAACAAATTTTATTTTTATGCAACTCATTATATTTATTAATTCTTATTTTTAGATCTCTAGAAAAATAGAAAAAAGAAACAAATTTCAATTAGACCTATTGAAGTTATATATATATATATATATATATATATATATATTACGATTTAAAGGTTCTATTAGATATTCTATAAAAAATTTGATTTGAATTATTGCTAGTGAACAAAAAAAAAATAAAAGATGAGTGATTTTATTAAAATAAATTAAAATATAATGACTAAAATGAAATAATTAATAAAATTGAGTGACTAAAACAAATTTTATTTGAAAAAGTTACCTCTTTAAAATTTTTCATAAAAAAGAAAAATTCATTGAATCTTATTCATTATAAAATCAAAATATAAATTCTATCTAATTTACATAGATTACACTATATATTGTAATTCAGTTAATCTATACAAGAATTTTTTAAGAATTTTTCATAAAAAAGGATTTATTTTTCTTCTATCACCCCACCTCATGATTATAAAATCATCTCATTATACAATTCATAATATAAATTCTGATGTATACACTTAACTATTCAATAATTATTATTTTAGTTAAAATTAGAATAGATCCTACTTAAAGATTTTTTTTATTAACTATGTGTTTATAAAGCATGGTGCAAGTAAAAAATTTCATGCAAGATAAAATGAAAAACCAAAAAACCTCCATCATGACTTTTTGGTTTTCAGAGTTTTTTATTATTAAATGAAGACCACATTTATTGTTGCCTATATAATTAATTAGGTAACAACTTGACATTTTAATTAATTATATTTGCAAGAACATTTTAATTAATTACATTTGCAACATGCTTCACAACAACAAAAATTATTACGAATGGCAATGGGGTGAGTTGATGGCAGGGATCGATTTTTCAGTCTTTATCTCATAGGAATTGGAGATCAGGATGGGGCATTTCTAATAGGGATGCAAGGCGGGATGAATTTTTCAGCACAAAATTTTCTTTTTATTTTAATTTATTAGTATATAATATAAATTTATTTATTAAAAAATAAAATATAAGTAGAAATATAAGTTTTACATATTATTTTAATAACATATTTATATATTATATTAAAATTATAATATTTAAATATATAAAAATAAAATTTTAATAAAAATAATAATATATTACTATACATGGTAGGTTACGAGGTTTTAAGGTGAGAATAAAGTTTTTCCATCTCCTTCCACACAAATTAGGATCGGGACAGAGTCGGAGAAAATTAATCAAATTCGAGGCGGGACGAATCGAGTTTAGAAACTTTTATTATCCCTACAAATTATTTCTTAACAATGTCATTTAAAAAGAAAAAAAAAATTGAAGTAGCAATCTATATCTATATAAATCTAAATAGATATAATAAAACTAATCTCAAAATAAACTTTACTAAAAATTTACAAATGGCACTCTATTAAATCTTTAACATATTTATCTATTTTACCCTTATTCTCAAAGTAATTTTATAATATCAACTGATGATAGACCGATAAAAAGTTTAATAATAATAATAATTATTATTATTATTATTATGATAATAATTATAATTTAATTAATATTAAAAAAATTAAGAATCATAATAATAATTAATAAAAAAATTATGAAAATGGTTATAATTTAATTAATACTTAAAAGCTAAGAATTATAATTATAAATTATATAAACTAAAGTCATCTTTTTATTGTCAACTATAACTATAAAATTATATATTTAATTTTTTATAATAAAAAATTATAAAAATAGCTACAATTTAGTTCATATTAAGAAAAACTAAAATTCATAATTATAAATCATATAAATAAATATCATACATAAAAAATTAAATTATTCATCTCCTAATATAATATAAAATACAATGTCAAATCAAAATTTTCTCTCAAACTAATCAAACGGTATTTTAGTAGCCAATACATTAGAAGAAGATGAATGCCAATTTGCACAAATATTATTAAAGCCATTTTCACCTTATAAGAATTTATTTAAATATATTAAATACAAATATATTGAAAAAGCTATATGGTGGCAGGGGTGTGCAAACGGTCGGTTCGATTTCGAATTGAATCGAACCGATAAAATTGAAAATCAAAAATTAAAAATTTTAAAAATCAAACCAAATCGATTAATAAAAAAAATCAAATTGAATCAAATCGATAAATATCGGTTTGATTTTAAATCGATCAAATTGAAATTTATAAATTGAGCATTTGATTTTCAACTGGGTTCGGTTTAGCTTTAAACCGATCTAACCTAAATCTTAGGGTTCAATTCGATTTTCTTTGATTTCCTTGATATATATATATATATATATATATATATATATATATATATATATATATATATATATATATAATTTCGGTTCGGTTCGTTTCTTTTTTTTTTATTTTTTATGAAAATAACCGAACCGAATCGATTAAACAAAATTATCAAAATTACAAACCAAACTAAACCGATTGAATTTTAAAATCAAATCGATTGAACCGAATTAATTCGATTTGATTCGATTTTTCGATTTAAATCGAAAATTGCTCTCCCCTATATGGTGGGCGAAAATCTAGTTTAAATAAAAGCATAGAGAAAATTACCTGTTTTCATAGCTGGCTAGACTTTCACGGCCACCGGAGATGTCCTCTAATCCAACACTCAGCAAGTCCGACAGACGTGTAATTGGCCTACGCTTTATCAAATACAGTTCCTCTATATTAATAGGAACCTGTACAATAATGTCGAGGCTGTTGCACCGCGATAAATCAGGATATTCGAGTGAAGGGAGGCTCAGGCCTCCAAGAATTTCAGCCGGTATAGTACGAATTGAGTTATCACGCAGAACTAAATGTTTCAAAGAAGGCAAATGAAGATCCGTGGGAAAATCATCATCTGATAAATTGCAGTGTGGAAGGATTAAATGGGTCAAAGAACGTGGAAGAAAAGCAAATGAAAACATAGTGGATTCTGGAACTTCTCTGCCTGATAACCAAGACCAAGGTTCCCTTACATCTCTCGAACTAAAGCTCAATTCATTCAAGGTAATTCCACCAGCAAAAAACACCGCCAAGGATTCCATCTGAGCCAGCTCTTTAGGTAGCACATTAAGTTCTGAGCAACCAGTAAAATATAGTTCTTCAAGTGATTTTAAATCAGCAATTGTGTCTGGAAGCTTCCCGAGTTTTATGCAGCCTTCAAGATTTAACAAGACAAGTCTCCTCAAGTGTCTAATAGATTTGCCAATCTTGACTAAATTTATACGATCTTTAAGCAGCAAACTCTCAAGACCAGGTAGTCCCGTGAAGTCAGGGGTTGTAGTGAGTAAATGGGAGTGACTTAGGCCAAGGATCTTCAAGCATGGAAAGGACTGAAAATTTAGTGGGAAAAAAGGTCGAATTCAATAGATTGTCATATAATTTGATCGATTATAAAGAGAGAGACAAGAAGAGTGAGTCACACAACTTTCCCTGCCAAGCATCTTTTAGCCTGCTATGCCGCATATCAAGAACAACAAGTTTCTCCACATTTAAACACGTTGCCATAGAGCTCAAAGGGAGTCTAAGCCAACGCCGGAACACCAAGTGTGATGAGCACTCCTAGGATGCCAAGAAACACAACATCTAAAGATTGGAACCAAGATCTTTAATCATCCAAACAAGGCAGAATTTTAGATTGAAAACCCAAGTATCAATGCAAAAATAGTAACAAGCTAAACATATTGATCATCAAAATAGGACTAGCAAGGGGTTCATGCTGCTAGAATCCAAGTTCTTTCAAGAAACATGGAAGAAACATAGAAGAAACTCAAGCTCCAGCAATGGAGTTCTCTCCCTAATGCTCACACTAAAACTAGAAAAATGAAGGCTGCCCCATACAATCTGAATATCATGGGTTATATATAGTATCTCTAAAACTCTAAAAGTGTGCCAAAACCCTAAAAGTGTGCCAACATGGCTAAAAAGACAAAAATACAAGGCTCCTTAATCAGATGGGGCATCTCCCTAGGGGGGGGGGGACCATTTGGGACCACTTGCTTTATGGCAGCCCTTTATGTAGTGGGGACCATAAGGGGGCAGCAACACTTTAGGTGGTAGCAGCCATTTTTTAATGTAGTGGGGACCAATAAAAGGTGTCAGCACATGGCAAATCCAAATAAGCATAAGAAGCTCCTCCAATCCACTTAGCCGAATGGTCTTGTGCCAAGTCATGTTGATGTGGCAAAGTCACACTGATGTGGTGCCACTTGTCAAGTCTCCCATGCCAACTTATGTGAGAACGATCCACCTAGATTCCAACAATATGCAAGAAAGTCCAACATGGCAATTTTGATCCCCCTTGTGCTCACAATGCTCCAACACCAATGCTTGCAGCTCTCTAGCTCTGGCTCTGGTGATGGGTCCTCTAAATAATGGCATAGGCACTGGTGCTTCTTCATCATCCCCTCCTCCTTTGAAAGAATTCGTCCTCGAATTTGGTTTTGCATCAATGCAATGGGAAAGATCAGTAATGTTAAAAGAATTGCTAACACCATACTCACCAGGTAAATCAATCTTGTATGCATTGTTGTTGATCCTTTCTAGCACTTTGAATGGACCATCACACCTTGGCTGTAATTTCGACTTTCTTAGGTTTGGAAATCGCTCTTTCCTTAAATGCACCTAAACAAAGTCACCTGGTTCAAACACAAGAGGCTTTCGGCCTTTATTAGCATGAGTAGCATATTGTGCATTTTTCTTTTCAATTTGTAACCTAGCTTGCTTATACAATTTCCTAACCAAATCTGCTTTCTTTTTACATCAAGACTATTAATATGATCAACAGGTAAAGGCAACAAGTCTAATGGTGTCAATGGATTAAATCCATACACAATCTGAAATTGTGAAAATCCGGTAGAAGAATGCACTACTCTGTTATAAGCAAACTCAACAAAAGGAATGCAATCTTCCCAAGATTTCAAGTTTTGTTTAACCATCACACGCAATAAAATAGTTAAGTTTCTATTCACTACTCGCTTGGCCATCGATGCAGGGATGACAAGTAGTTGAGAACAACAGTTTAGTACCTAACTTACCCCACAACACCCTCCAAAAGTGACTTAGGAACTTAACATCTCTATCACTCACTATAGTCCTAGGTATACCATGTAACCTGACTATCTCCTTAAAGAACAAATTAGCTATGTATGTGGCATCATCTGTTTTGTGACACGGTATGAAGTGTGCCATCTTAGAAAATCTATCAACAACCACAAATATAGAATCATGACCTCTCTTAGACCTAGGCAAACCCAAAATAAAATCCATAGAAATATTAATCCAAGGTTCCTTAGGAACAAGCAAGGGTGTGTAAAGACCATTTGGCATTACTCTAAACTTTGCTTTCTTACATTCAACACACCTAGAACACATTCGATCAACATCTTTCCTCATATGTGGCCAAAAGAAGTGTTCTTGCAATATGTTTAAAGTCTTAGCAATACCAAAATGTCCCATCAAACCACCACTATGTGACTTCAAAACAAGCAAGTCTCGCATAGAGCATTTAGGCACACACAATTTATTCTCCTTAAACAAGTATCCATCATGCCTATAAAATTTCTGAAATGCACTTTTCTCACAAGCAGCATATACATTACAAAAATCTGCATCATCAACATACAATTCTTTCATGAACTCAAAACTAAGCAATTTAGCGTCAAGTGTAGACAAAAGTGAATGTCTCCTAGAAAGTGCATCAGCTACAACATTCTCTTTTCCTTGCTTGTATTTAATCACATATGGAAATGACTCCAAAAATTCAATCCACTTAGCATGCCTTTTACTCAACTTATTTTGACTCTTAATATGCTTCAATGATTCATGATCTAAATGTATGACAAATTCTTTAGGCCATAAATAATGTTGCCAAGTTTCCAAGGCCCTAACTAATGCATACATCTCCTTATCATAAGTAGAGTAATTCAAGGCAGCTTCATGCAATTTCTCACTAAAATATGCTATTGGTCGTTTCTCTTGCATGAGAACCTCACCAATTCCTACACCACTTGCATCACATTCAATCTCAAAAGTCTTATCAAAATCTGGCAAACTCAACAAGGGTGTAGAACACAATCTATCTTTAAGTTCAGAAAATGCATGTTCATGTTTCTTTTTCCACTCAAATGCAACATTCCTTTTCACCAATTCATTCAAAGGAGCAGCAATTGTACTAAAATTAGGCACAAATCGCCTATAGAAACTAGCCAATCCATGGAAACTCCTAACCTCAGACACATTCTTAGGAATTGGCCAATCTCTAATGGCTTTGATCATCAACCTGTACACCTTTACTACTTACAACAAAACCAAGAAAAACAAACTTATCCAAGCAAAATGAACACTTTTTCGCATTCGCATACAATTTCTCATTTCTCAACACATCAAAACAAGTCTCAAGTGATGCAAATGCTCGTCTATGTTACTGCTGTAAATCAAAATGTCATCAAAATACACAACAATAAATTTTCCAATGAAATTCCTCAACACATGATTCATCAAACGCATAAAAGTGTTAGGAGCATTTGTGAGCCCAAATGGCATCACCATCCATTCATACAACCCATATTTAGTTTTGAAAGCAGTTTTCCACTCATCACCAATTTTCATTCTTATTTAGTGGTAACCACTTTTCAAATCTATCTTAGAAAACACACTTGCACCATGCAACTCATCAAGCATATCATCAAGGCGAGGGATTGGGTGTCTATACTTTACAGTGATTTTATTGATGGCCCTGCAATCCACACACATGCGATAACTCCCATCCTTCTTAGGCACTAGCAACACAGGTACAGCACAGGGGCTCATGCTCTCCCTAACATAGCTCTTCTCCATAAGCTCCTCCACTTGCCTTTGTAACTCCTTTGTTTCTTTAGGATTTGTTCTGTATGCTGGTCTATTCGGTATTTGTGCTCCAGGTACTAAGTCAATTTGGTGCTCAATCCCTCTGATAGGTGGCAATCCTGGTGGCAACTCATTCAGGAAGACATCTTCATATTCCTGTATAAGAGACAAAGCATCACTAGGCAAATGTGAATCAGGGTCAGTAACACATAAATTAACCTCCTTGTACATAAGTACACAAAGAGGTCTTCCTGAATGTAAAGCCTCTCTAACTTCTCTTTCCTTCACATACAAACTCATTCTTTTCTCTCCACTCTCCTTTTGCCCCGAGCTTTCCTTTTTCTCATTTGCTCTCATTTTCTTTTCTTTTGTTTCTCTTTTTCTCTCTTTTTCTTATCTTTCTTTTCACTCTCATCCAGCTCGACCTCTCTAAGTTTCTCTCTCCAAGTTTCTTTCTTTTCTTCAATGGATCTAAGAATCCTCATTTAATCTTTATGCACTTGAGCTGGTGTCATAGGAAGCAATGAATATGTTCGACCTTCCTTAGTGACCGTGTACCTGTTTTTCCTACCATCATGCACAACACTTCTGTCACACTGCCATGGACGGCCCGACAAAAGATGCGTAGCAATCATAGGCACAACATCACAAAGTACCTCATCATGATACTTACCAATGGTGAATGGCACCACCACCTGTTTTGTAACCCTCAACTTCCCACAATCATTCAACCATTGCAAACTATATGGTTTTGGATGTGTAGTAGTAGGCAAACCCAACTTGTCCACCAAGAGTGAACTGGCCACATTGAAGGAACGGAAGCGTGAAAAACACAAGTTTATACCATTGAATTCAAAAATTTTCACCTAGGGTCACATGCATCATGCAAGATTTATTTTTATCTATTTGATTTCAATGATAAACAACATATTAAAACTCTTTTAATATGTTTTTGGATCTGTATTTTCCATTTAAGATTTTAAAATTAATCAGATTAATTTTAGAACCCTAGATTAAATCAAGAACGATTACACTAACCTCTTGATGCACTGCAGCGTGTCTGCGCCTTTGAGATTCGTCTTCAGGACACCAGATGTTGTCCCTCTAGCTTGTCCACACCAAGAACACCTATGGCAGCCCTTGAACAGCTTCTAAAGCTTTTTCTATTAATTAGAAATTCAAGTTCTGCCTTTTAAGAGATTAGAGATGTAAACAGGATACTAGAAACAATTTCTAGTGTTCTTAATTCAAGAAATTGATGACTAATCTCTTTGAATTGATGAGAGATGAAGAAGAATAGATGAAAAGCCTCAAAGTGGCGTGACAAAGGAGAGGAGTGGCTGCTGGTTTTTTTTCTTTTCATAACAACACTTAAATAGCTAGGTTAATATATTAAACCCTTGCTACATGTCACCCTTTGATTAGCTCTAGGTTTAAGTGACCCAATCACATTGTGCCAAGTGTCAAACCTATATTTAATCTTGATTTTAATCATCTTACATGATTAAAAAAAACATTTGGCAAGCTTATGTGTAATCCCATATGTCACCATCTCATGATGCCATGTGTCACACTATGAAATGACCAAAATGCCCCTGTGTCTTAATTTTGAGTTCTTAATCCAAAATAATTATTTTTCTTCTTCTAATCAATTTATATCAAATATAAATTAATTAATTAATCTCTATTAATTAATTTCTCATTAATTAAATTCATATTTAAACACTTTAAATATAAATTTAACTTATACTATACATCCAATAATCTAGATTTGGTTTCAAGTCATGCTAGGGACTTTGCAATTTAATTGTAAACCAAACCTATTTAATTAATCAATTAAACTCTTTAATTAATTAATTAATTAAATCATATTTAAATAGGTGATAACTTGTGTATGTGTGTGACTTACTAGGCTCATCACTAATTGGCAATGAGACATGATATCAACTCTTAATATCATCAGAACTCTTTCTTACCATAAATGATTTCTCTAAATCATTTTATGAACCTCATAGACCATGGTTAACACCTAGCATAGCATGCCATGGCCACCCAATTAGTAATAAGGTTTACCTTAAATGAACCTATAATCATATGTTACCATGCACTAGAATCTCTCTGTTACAAAATCCCAACTCAAGCTGGAGTCATGGTTTATGTCAAACTCCATTTGCTATGAATATTATGTTCTCTTTTAATCCAGTTCTTGATTAAAAAGATTTTCTCATCAGAAACTCTTTTCTAAATAAATCTATCTGTCCTGGCCAGGAACTTGAAACATCAAGAACAATTAAATGAACATAGGATTTTATCTCTATTTACTTAGAGGAACAGATTCCATCTTGATCAACACCTACCTCCATATATAACTAGTAGGAGCCAACAGATGCCCATATACCCATACACAGTACAAGCATGAAAGCAGTATCAAACTCAAACTACCTATATACAAGATAACTGTGCTATCTCAGGTCTAAAGATTATATGCACTGATATGATTTATGACAAAACATTGACAAGAGTAAACTCCATGTGCTTGTCATAAGTGTCACTGGTTCGGCCTACTTATCATGTATAAGTGCCTATCATGTTTGTTATATGGCATGAGACTCACCATTCCATCTTATTTATATCTCATATAAATAACTTGGGAACAAACATGAATACAATCTTTCTGGATAAGTCATGTCCTTATTATGAAGTATCCTCGATTGTGAACCTATTTATGATACTTTATGCTAGAAATATTGTCACTCATATTCTTAACAACTTAAGAATAATATTTCTAACAAAATATCAATGGACCTTTTCTATTACACATAAATATATTATGTAAAAGGAAAAGTGAAAATGCCTTTTATTAATAAAAATATGTACAAGATACATACTAAATGATATGCTCTAGGGCATACTACTAACACACATTACAATAGCTCCCACCATCTACAATCACACTACACAACTTGTCATTCACCAAGAACCTAGTATGGAAGATGATCTCCCTTTGCATTTCATCACCATATTCCATACTCACTTGTGCACTAAGTGTGCGCATGGTAACAAGGATATTGCCATCCATAGGTGGCTTATCTCCCTCATTGTAGCAATCATCCTCGTGCTCATCAAAATTATGAGATTCTTCCTCCCTTTCCTCTTCACTTTCTAACTCTCCATTTTCCCTAACAACCATCACTCTTTTATTTGGACATTGTGAGGCACAATGTCCATTTCCCAAACACTTAAAACACTTCAATTCTCTAGTCCTAGTAGGAACTCCCTTGTTCTTCTCCTCTACTTTCTCCTTTCCTTTCCATTCTTCTTTCTTGAATTTGGGAACTTCTTTCTCCACCTTTGAAGGAGCAGACCAATTCGACTTCTGTGGGAGGGGGGCGTGAAGCGAAATATCATCCATTAGAATTATATAAAATGCACCAGGTAATGCCCAGGAAAGATGGTGGAGTCACAATGGTCTCACTTAAGTACCACCTCCTTAAACAGCATTTCCTAGACATGCACTTCATACAATCCTAATAGAATCAAACCACTAGTAAGTACCGTCTTCCCATAACACTACCACGGTACTAAGGATTTATGCCACGAAGGCATAGATAGACAGGAGTCACCACCCGGGTAATAACCGGGACATATTCAGTGTTTCTTCCGAGGGTCATGGATGGCAACTTACTCCTTGCAGAGTTTCCACAACCGTCATTACCATAGCCCAATGTCTAGGCTCGGGATAGTAGGTACGTAAGGGGAAGGTGTTAGGCACCCCTTACACCTGGTTTAACCTCGTTAATTCGAGTGCCAGTCCTCTACTAATGTTTCTAGAAGTCTTGTTTATTATTCCTTTATTAAACTTTATCCTAAAAAATGCAATTCTAATCCTACACACGCAAGTAATTCACAAAAGCGTTGTTGTTTACACACTATTTTCATGCACAAGTAATTCCTATCTATGGGGTTGCTAATTATTTAAATGATATTTACCAGATGGCTAAAATTAATTTATTATTGAGAATTTAATTTACAAACAAATTCAATTTCAAATAACCCTACGTTTCTATTTAACCTAATTAATTAATTTTCATCAAGTTACCCTAAGGATAATTGAACTAAGTTAATTATGTACATGTGTACTTTATTCTAATATCACATAAGGCCCAAACAATCACAACCTAATAAAGATTTCTAACATGCAAATTTATTTTACAATTACCAAGTATTAAATTAAATTTATTTACATGCCAATGTTAGTTTAATTTATAAACAAGATTAATTTTAATTTACAAAGTATTTATTTAAATTAATTACATGCAAAAGTCAGTTAAATTAAAAAAAAAGTCGATTTTAATTTACCAAATAAAAGTTCTATTGTTACTACAATTTCATGCCAATGGTTATTCGAGAAGTTTAGAGCTAATTACCTGTTGGTAAATGCAGTTGCCATTGGGGCAAGCTACCCTTAAAAAAGGGTTTTCTCTTCTAGTATGGCAATGATATCCCTGGCTTACTCCCGTTTAGCTCCATATAAGCTCCACGCAAATGCCCTCTTTGGTACTTACTAAAGGGCTACTTACCAATTTTGTTGGTAATAAAAAAAATAAAGAAACTTCCAGAAATCTTGTATGAAAATCTTCTTGAAGAAAAGAAAAAATAAGGAAGAACTCAAAGAGTCTTGAATATCTCTAAATTTCTTATAGCTCTGAATTTTCTCTTCCTCTTTCCTCCCATCTCCTTTTTCTTCCCTTCTCTAGTAGGGTATTTATAGGGTTTTGGGAGAGAGGTGTGATAGGGTTTGGAGTCTTAGGGTGATAAAGTTTAGATGACTTAAACAACTACGATTGCAGAATTCGAATAAGACTGGGATATGGGTAAGGTGTTTCAACCAATAGAAAGACAGGAAAAAATGGAAGGCACCAATAGGGAGTGAGGAAGAGGTGTGGTAGGGTTTTGAGTCCTAGTGTGACAAAGTTCAGATAACTTAAATGACTAGAATTGATGAATTTGGATGAGATTGAAATATGGATGAGGTGTTCCAACCAATAGAAAGAGAGGGAAATGGGGTGACACCAATAGGGAGTGAGGAAGAGAGTGGGGCCAAGGAGGAGAGAGATTTTGTTATTTTAATTTTCAGAACATAATTAAATGGGTCCTATTTAAAATTCCTAACTAGGTTTTCATAGGCCCATGGAGCCCAATTAAACTTAATTAGTTCCATTTAAGAACTACCCATATTAAATTTAAACAAAATAAAATTTTATTTAAATTTAATTAAATTAATTTTTCCAAAAATTTATTATTATTATTATTATTATTATTATTATTTTTTCAAGATCATGCCACGGAATTAATAATTCAGCTCCATGCCTCCAATTACATCTTACAGTCATATAATTTTTCATCATCAGGTTTCTCACTAACTCAATGCACATACTCATCACAAAATAAGGGTCTACAGTTTGCCCCCCACTTTGGCGAAAGTTGAAATCAATGCGAAAGCATTGCTCAAGTTTCGTCAAAGTGAAACTCAAATTTCTAATAAGTATGAAACATTGGCTATGAGGATCAAGTATATCTTGCTCGGTCTACATACTCTATGTTATGAGACTAGCTACGGTCTCATAACAGTAATAACTGTGTCATGTGAAAAATGAGTGTATCTTGCTCTGTCGATACACTCTGCGTCATGAGACTAGCTACGGTCTCATAATAGTGATAACTATATCATGTGAAAATTGAGTGCATCTTGCTCTGTCGATACACTCTGTGTTATGAGACTAGCTACGGTCTCATAACAGTGATAACTTTGTAATGTGAAAATCGAATGCATCTTGCTCTATCGATACACTCTGCATCATGAGACTAGCTACGGTCTCATGATAATGGTAACTCTGTGTTTTGAAATGTTGTGGATTCGTATTTAGGACCGCAGTCCTAAACTACCTACATATCACCCTCGCTATCCTGAGGAAGAATCAGACCCACTCGTAGTTCGACACTTGAAACTATGGTGATGCATGTTCTTCTACGCCTTACACACCTACAGGTGACATGTTGATGCGTGTTCTTCTACGCCTTACACAACTATGCCATGTGCCCTAAACAACGTCTAAGGACTTACCAAAAAATATTTGTCATGAAATGTTGTGGGTTCGTATTTAGGACCGCGGTCCTAAACTACCTACGTATCCCCCTCGCTATCCTGAGGAAGAATCAGACCCCCTCGTAGTTCAACACTTGAAACTGTGGTGATGCACGTTATGCTACGCCTTACACACCTACAGGTGACATGTTGATGCATGTTCTTCTATGCCTTACACAACTATGTCATGCGCGCTAAACAACGTCTAAGGACTTATCAAAAAATATCTATTTCATGATTTGAAAAAAAATTGAGATCACTGGATCTCAAAACTCTTTTTGTGATTTTTGTGCTTCTTGTATTGTCACGACCCAAAATTCTGAATCATGACCGGCGCATAATTTAAGTATTCTTAAATCATGCAAGCCTTATCATAGTATCTTAAATGAATATATTGTCACTTACTAATTCCAAAAATAGACAAAATCCAAATAAACAAAATGCTGAATAAACATCATAAATATCCCATAGGTAAACTGCGGAGTCTCTACAGATTTCAATAAAAACTTAAACTGTTCAATAAACCAAACTAATTATTAGCTCGAGAAAACATGAATTCGGGCATACCATGAGAACAAATCAAAGTTGTCCCTCTCTAGAAAATGGACTGAATATTTGGATCAGCTGCAGAATTTTACTGATTTGAAACAGATAACAGACAGAGAAAACGTGGTTTGAGCTAGATACTCAGTGAATGATAATTATAGCACACAACGGAATAGGAACAGGCAGACGCTTGATTAATTTCACAATAAATTTTCTATTCAATAAAATCATGCTCATGCTGTCAAAAATCATTAATAAAATAACTTCATAAAACATATATATAAAAGAAATTCATTCAATAAAAATTTTATGGTACAGTGCACCAGGGTGATGATACCCCACATCACCAAAGGCCAGATGGTAAGCGCGCTACCAGATATTAGATACCTTCCTCCTCCTTCACAGATATCAATGCATATGATACTAATGCAAGCCATAAACTGCAATGATGCATGACTCGATAATGCAACCTAATACCGTGATAGTCCACACTACGGGGCGGATAACGAAACAGACATCGCACAGGTACCAATTCAAAACAGAAAATCAATTTGTACAAATCAATCAAAATCAATAAAAATTTCAGATAGCAAATAATAACTGATAGTGCAATTCCAATAGTGTATTTCAATAGTTTCAGAGAGTCAATAAAATCAAATTAATCTCAAATCAATTCAATAAAATCAAATCAATCTCAAATCAATTCAGTAACACATCGGTAAATTTTATAGTCAAATATCAATCAATATAAATACATTAAAGGCCTGTTCCCGGAATCCTAATGGGTCTAATGCAGAGATAGTTGGTAAAATCAATTATTTAATCAAAATCGAGATAAAATTTAATAATAAAATAAAACTATAGAAAATCACATATAAAATCATTGTTAAAATATTGATTTAAAATTTCATTTAATAACAAACTTAATGCTAAGAAATTTTAAAAGGGACAAAAACGGTGCCATGTACTATAATTACCACTCACCTGGAACCTCCAAGACAATAGTTATTTCAATGAAAGGGAGACAATTTCAATTGACTAATTGAATATTTGAATCTCCTACATACCCAAAATATAAAAGAAAAATATTAAATAATAATAAAATAAAAAATAACTTATATATATATATATATATATATATATATATATATATATATATATATATATATATATATATATATATAAAAAAACGAGAACTGAGATAAAAATGAGAACGGGATGCGTGGGACGAGAACAGGACGAGGTATATATATATATATATATATATATATAAACGAGAACTGAGATAAAAATGAGAACGGGATGCGTGGGAGAACGGGATGCGTGGGACGAGAACAGGACGAGGTGGGATATATATATATATATATATATATATATATAATAATAATAATCAATTATTGTTCAACAACAATTATGATCAACCCAATTCAATACTAATGATCAAAGAAAAAAAAATAAATAATTTCTAGGGTAGCTGTAACAAATCAATGAAAGAAAGTAAAATCAAATTCACCTATTATTGAATAAAGAATGAGAATTTTTACCTTGAAAACAGAATCGAATGTGATGAATAGAGAAGTAAAAATTTAGGGATTCTCTGTTGAGAGTGTTTGATAGAAAAAGGAGGTGACAAACAGGTTTTGAGAGCAAAGCTTAGCAGAAGCGATGATTAGGGTATATATATATTTCAAGAGTTCTATTAGGTGTAGAATGGGATAAGAGTTATTGTTGAACTCGGTTGTTCAGGTTGCAGATATATATTTAATTTCAAAAATAATATATATATTTAAAAATAAATAAGCGACCATCTAATAAAATATATATATATATTTATAAATATATTAAATTATTGTTAGCTAATTAAAATAGAATAATAATAAATAATAAATGTATATGGGTTTCCACATGTATGCTGCTTCCTATCATGGGCATGCTGATTTTGCTAGAGATTCTAAAAAAAACTTAGTCCTCTGAGGGACCTCTTTTTGTAAAAACTTTCTTTTAGCCTCAAAATTTTTGAGAAAAATTATTCACTGAAAAGACTTCCTTAAGGTCACAATACAATTGCCCTCTGATTTCTCTTTTTCTTCTCTCCCTCCATGGTTTCTGCCTTGACTCATTTCTCTTCCATGAACTCTATTCTTTGTGCCCTAACTTTTGCTTGAAATGTCCTTTTGGATTTTCATCTCAGCGGGCTTGCTCTAACTTTTGCCTAAGTGGCCCTTTCGGGTTTTCCACCTAGCGAGCTCCTTTTTTTTTTTTTTTTTAAATTAGACAATTACTAGGGCATTCATATCAAGCACCTAACTTGTCATGCTCAGAAGACATAGATTAAATCAAAACAATGCAGTTCAATTACTTAATCATTTGATATATCCCTCAAGACACAAACATTTGCGATCATAATTAAATAAAACCTATTCCTGGTTAATGCAATAAAAGCTTCTTTATTTATTCAGGTACACCATTACTCCCTATTACATTTAGTTTTGCCAAATTTCTAACCTTTCAAAGTTAGAAATAAGCTTTATAACCTGCTGATGGCCTTTTCAGATTTTCCATCCAGATCTTCTCTCATCTTTCCTTTTGCCTAGACCACCTTTTACAGGTTTTCAATCTAGCATTTTTTTCTTTTCTTTTTTTTTTTCTTTGACCCTTACTTTCGCCTAGACCTCCTTTTGCAGGTTTTCAGCCTAGCGAGCCTGTCTCATACAAAGTACCATTTGAGCCTGTCTAAATTGACTGGTTCTTAAAATTCATTCCCATCCAGGTTTGATATTCTTATAGTAGAAAGATCTTTTTGACTATGTATGGACCATCCTAGCTTGGGTTAAACTTTCCTCTTAAATCAAAAGGGATGAGCCGAGCTTGTTTCAAAACCATGTCTCCCACTTTAATCTTTCTTGGCTTCACCTTCTTATTAAAGGCCCTTGCCATCTTCCTCTGATAAGCTGCATATGATACAAGGCTCGCATCCTCTTCTCATTAATCAAAACTAGTTCTTCATATCTTTTCTGGGCCCACTCATTTTCCAGAATCTTAGCTTCTAGTGTCACTCTTAAGGATTTGACCTCTAGCTTAATGGATAGCACTACTTTAGTCCCATACACTAAAGAGAATGGGGTTGCCCTCATGGATGTCCTTGTAGTACTACGATAACCTTAAAAAATATAAAGGAGTTTTTTAGGCCAATCCTTATATGTTTCGAACATTTTTTTTTCCCAACTAGAACCTTTCCATTCATATGGGGACCACACATTCCTGCATGTACTTCTTTCATTATTTGCTCAGCCTATTTTTCTATCACACATAAGAGTTTGTAGAATTGCCCCCCAGCTAAAGTAAATTGAGTGGCTAATCTATGAATTATTGCTCTATCTCTTTTGTAGGCTTATTACGAGTATTCTCTCACTTCCAGAGACCTTCTTATGTCTTCATATCATTTTCCTTCTCCCTCTAGGTCCACATGTGCTGCTATTAATCCTTCATAGCATGAAATTTTACTCCTCATTAGGTAGCTAAGTCAACTTTTGATCACTCTTTTTCTATGGGGACACTAGCGTGGCTTGGGAATCAGCCATCTGATTTTAAGCTCGAGGCATGTGCTTCTTGGTACTTTGTTAACAAGGCTATAAATTTATCTCTTTCTTCTTGGGTTAAATCTTCAGCAAACTTAATGTCTTTAAGATTATTTGGTGTACCCAAATTAATAGAGATCGATTTTGATGCATTAATAGAAATTGATTCTAAATGATTATGAATGCCATGCATATGCCTATTAGAATAAACATCAAATAAGTAAGCAAAAGGACTAGTCATATTAGTAATTTTTGCCTCAAAATCTTCATCAAGTACATTAGAAATGGAAACATCTGTATCACTACTATGAGCATTACAAAAGACAAACTCAAACTTAGGAGTGTAACTTTAGGTGCTTAGCTTTCCATGCAGCCCTTAGATCAATGGTCATGATTTTCTGCTTTAGCACTTTCACATGTAGTAACTCCTAATCATATGTTTAGGTAATTGCCTCTCTCTTTCAAGAACTTAGGAGGTTTTGACTATTTTTCCTCTTTAGTTGGCTCATAGCCCAAACCATACCTTGTGATCTACCCCTTCATCTCAAGAAAAACCACTAGGCCATCTATACTTTCTCCTAAGCCTATGCTAGGAAAATACTTCATCTCTTTCTTCATAGTAGCCACTTTTAGATCCATCTAATTTTCATAGATCCCAACAACTTGAAAATCAGAAACTAGTGGAACTGAACCATCTAGTTGTAATGTAACTATCTCCTCATCAGAATTAGTCCAGACATCCAAAGGACCCTCATCATAGCTAGAATTATCACAAATGTCAACAACCATTATAGACTGAGGTTCATTGGGCTTTTGGATGGGTTGGATAGGTTCACTGGGCTTTTGGATGGGTTGGATAAGTTCATTGGGCTTTTGGATGGGTTGGATAAAGTCAATAATTCTGTTAGGGTTATTTGGGGTGATGGAGATCATGTAGAGACTTGGTGTATTCAGAAATTTTGGCTAGGCATGGGGCTTTTAGGTTGATTTTCTGGGTCAATTATCCTTTTGGCATCAATTAGGTCTTAGATATCATGCTTAAGTTGAAAGCATCAGTCGGTGTCATGACTATGGGCTTGGTAGAACTGGCAACATTGGTTGATATCATAGCTAGGTGAGAGTGGATTTGGTAGTGGTCTGGGTGCTAAGAGCTACAGGAGGTCTTGAACTTTGAGATGCTTCAAAACTTCAGATAAGGGTTGGCTGAATTGGAAAAAATCTCCTTGGGGTGTGAGACATAATTTGAACCTTAATAACTTTAATGCCACTTAATTGGCCTACCTTGGGGCCTCTTTCTAAAGTTGACCACAATTGTCTCTTCTAGCTCAAACATCTTGGCGTTTAATATTTCATCAAGCACGGCCATAGTTTCTTCCATCTTAAGTAGTGCAGGTGAAATCCTTACTAGTCTCTTCCCTTCCCTAACCTAAGTGACCTGATTGAAAGTCTCTTTGGTGTGTTTTGAGGCTATGTTTTCTCAAAAAAATAGGATTTAAGGGTTAACCTAAGCATGCTATATACATGAATGCAATGCATGAATGGACAATTTTTTTCTTTTTTTCTTTTTTTTTCCTTTACTTTTATAAAACCAAAACCGAACTATACCAACTGAACCAAAACCAGACCATATAAACTGAACTAAAATCTGACCAAAGACTGAATCAAAACTGAAAAAAAAAAATCTCCAGAACTGAATCTTCGCCCCCTTATACCTTCAACTCTCACGTGCAGGGTAAGAAAAAATTCTATCCTAGGCTATGGTACACTGGACACACCAATAGGGTGTGGTCCAGGACGATCCTTCCCTCACAAACAAAGGATTTATATCCTTAAAGTTTAACCATAAGTAAGCATCCTCTTGCTTAACATGGGTTTTGAAATGGACTTGGGCCTATACATACATTGGGTTTATGCATAGGCCTAGGTTCATATCAACTACCACTAGAACTTATGGTTTGAACAATAAGGATACGAATCCAACACAACAAAAATCTACGAGGTACCTAGGGTTGAAATCTATGGCTCATGGGCTTTATTGGGTAGGAAAAGGGTCACCCATACAAGAGCTTGTCCATTAAGCACAATGGCCGGAGCTGTGGCTCTTTCATATACTCGAAGGTACGGGCATGGGGTGCTAGCATTCACCAATTCATCATAGCTCGAGTAGAACCATGGTCTCCTTAGCTAGTACTAACGAGGCTAAAAGGGTAAGGGTGATCCGTGTGAAAGTGTAGTGCAATGCAAAAAGTTTAACAAAGAAATAATATTAGACTAATAGAAACATGTTGGAGTAACTATCCATTTAGTCCCCAGCGGAGTCGCCAAACTATGGGAGGGGGTCGTGAGGCGAAATATCATCTATTGGAATTATATAAAATGCACCAGGTAATGCCCAGGAAAGATGGTGGAGTCACAATGGTCTCACTTAAGTACCACCTCCTTAGACAGCATTTCCTAGACATGCACTTCATACAATCCTAATAGAATCAAACCACTAGTAAGTACCGTCTTCCCATAACACTACCACAGTACTAAGGATTTATGCCACGAAGGCATAGATAGACAGGAGTCGCCACCCGGGTAATAACCGAGACATATTCAGTGTTTCTTCCGAGGGTCATGGATGGCAACTTACTCCTTGCAGAGTTTCCACAACCGTCATTACCATAGCCCAATGTCTAGGTTCGGGATAGTGGGTACGTAAGGGGAAGGTGTTAGGCACCCCTTACGCCTGGTCTAACCTCGTTAATTCGAGTGCCAGTCCTCTACTAATGTTTCTAGAAGTCTTGTTTATTATTCCTTTATTAAACTTTATCCTAAAAAATGCAATTCTAATCCTACACACGCAAGTAATTCATAAAAGGGTTGTTGTTTACACACAATTTTCATGCACAAATAATTCCTATCTATGGGGTTGCTAATTATTTAAATGATATTTACCAGATGACTAAAATTAATTTATTATTGAGAATTTAATTTACAAACAAATTCAATTTCAAATAACCCTACGTTTCTATTTAACCTAATTAATTAATTTTCACCAAGTTACCCTAAGGATAATTGAACTAAGTTAATTATGTACACGTGTACTTTATTCTAATATCACATAAGACCCAAACAATCACAACCTAATAAAGATTTCTAACATGCAAATTTATTTTATAATTACCAAGTATTAAATTAAATTTATTTACATGCCAATGTTAGTTTAATTTACAAACAAGATTAATTTTAATTTACAAAGTATTTATTTAAATTAATTACATGCAAAAGTCAGTTAAATTAAAAAAAAAGTCGATTTTAATTTACCAAATAAAAGTTCTATTATTACTACAATTTCATGCCAATGGTTATTCGAGAAGTTTAGAGCTAATTACCTGTTGGTAAATGCAGTTGCCATTGGGGCAAGCTACCCTTAAAAAAGGGTTTTCTCTTCTAGTATGGCAATGATATCCCTGGCTTACTCCCGTTTAGCTCCATATAAGCTCCACGCAAATGCCCTCTTTGGTACTTACTAAAGGGCTACTTACCAATTTTGTTGGTAATAAAAAAAATAAAGAAACTTCCAGAAATCTTGTATGAAAATCTTCTTGAAGAAAAGAAAAAATAAGGAAGAACTCAAAGAGTCTTGAATATCTCTAAATTTCTTATAGCTCTGAATTTTCTCTTCCTCTTTCCTCCCATCTCCTTTTTCTTCCCTTCTCTAGTAGGGTATTTATAGAGTTTTGGGAGAGAGGTGTGATAGGGTTTGGAGTCTTAGGGTGATAAAGTTTAGATGACTTAAACAACTACGATTGCAGAATTCGAATAAGACTGGGATATGGGTAAGGTGTTTCAACCAATACAAAGACAGGAAAAAATGGAAGGCACCAATAGGGAGTGAGGAAGAGGTGTGGTAGGGTTTGGAGTCCTAGTGTGATAAAGTTCAGATAACTTAAATGACTAGAATTGATGAATTTGGATGAGACTGAAATATGGGTGAGGTGTTCCAACCAATAGAAAGAGAGGGAAATGGGGTGACACCAATAGGGAGTGAGGAAGAGAGTGGGGCCAAGGAGGAGAGAGATATTTTGTTATTTTAATTTTCAGAAAATAATTAAATGAGTCCCATTTAAAATTCCTAACTAGGCTTTCTTAGGCCCATGGAGCCCAATTAAACTTAATTAGATCCATTTAAGAACTACCCATATTAAATTTAAACAAAATAAAATTTTATTTAAATTTAATTAAATTAATTTTCCCAAAAATTTATTATTATTATTATTATTATTATTATTATTATTATTATTATTATTATTATTATTATTTTTTCAAGATCATGCTACGGAATTAATAATTCAGCTCTATGCCTCCAATTACATCTTACAGTCATATAATTTTTCATCATCGGGTTTCCCATTGCCTCAATGTATATACTCATCACAAAATAAGGGTCTACAACTTCCAATTACTCCTGGGAGCCGAATGGTTGGTTGGTGCATATCTAGCCGCATTCTTCCTTTTTAGTTGCTTCTCCACTTTCAGTGCCACTTGTAGCATATCCTCCACCTCCACACAAGGTTGCAGCTCCACAATATTAGCAATTTCAGGATTTAACCCATTCAAAAAGTGAACCATTGTAGCTTCCCGATCCTCCTCAACATCAGCTCTAATCAAAGCTATCTCCATGGCCTTGTAGTATTCTTCGACACTTTTAGTACCTTGAGTGAGTTTTTGTAACCTTTGAAGTAGCTCTCTGTGGTAGTAAGGTGGCACAAACCTGTTTCTCAAGATTCCCTTCATTTCGTCCCATGTCTCCACGGTTCGTTGCCCATTTCTCCTCCTCCTACTCAACAACTGATCCCACCATACAATTGCATACTCTTTGAATTCTACAGCTGCTAACTTCACTTTCTTCTTTTCAGAATAATGGTGGCACTCAGAAATCAACTCCACCTGTCTCTCCCACTCCAAAAAAACATCTGGATTATCCTTCCCATGAAAAGGTGGAATTTGCATTTTTATACTAGCTAAATTCCCATCAACTCTCTCCTCATTCCCATCTCTATCCCAATGATCACCGAACCTAAAATTTCTGCCACCCCTTCTTCCCCTAGGCCCTCTACCCCTAGGTGGTCTATACCCTCTTCCACCATAATGGTAGTTGCCATAGTCATAAGCTTCATCATACTCATCATCATTCCATTCAGCTTCTTCATACCCTTCATTCCTATGTTCTGCCCGAAATCTACCTTTATTTCTATTCTGATTTCCCACATTTGCTCCCCCATCATTCCTCCTATTTCTATCTTCTCTGTCCCTTCTCATCTCTTCCATAAACCTGGTCATCTCATTTCTCATTCCCCTCAATACATCCAATTCATCTCTAAAGTCATTCATTTGCAAATTCATCCTTTCAAAGCTTTGTGCTACGGATTCTTTAAAAACTCGATCATTAGGAAACTCCCTTTTTTCTTCATTACCTCCACTACTACCACTTATCTCTTGGAATTGAGACATGATTTGGCTTCAAGAAAACGAAGTTAGTAAAAATGGCTCACCCTCTCAAGTGTTTAGCTCAAGTGTTTTCGCACAAATTTCAGGCTCTTACCTTCTTTTGGCACTCACACACTCTTGCCTTTTACCACTCAAGAGTTTGCTTCCCTTGTTCCTTTGGGAACTAAAATTCACAAACAAGCACAAATACTTGCTAATTTTATAAAAAATAATCCACAAACGAAACTGGAAGAAACGAAATAGCAATAACCAGAAAGTGTGACACTAGAGCCAAAGAAATGGAATACACCAAAAGTAGAAGCAAATGTGAACTAAATGGTACGATTTTTGAAAACTGTATGAGAGACAACCCAATAGAATGATATCAAGCTCAAACTTCCAATTTCATAGCCAACTTTGCACAAATACCAGCAGCTCACACAATTAACCAAAAATATGCGAAAATTTTGGTTCACCAGACAAACGAATATATTTTGATCTAAAATTTGGTAGACATAGGCAGCCCAATACTGACTAACTACTGGTAAAATTTGAGGAGTTTCTGGATGGGTTTACTAGGTGAACGAAATTTGATTAGGTCTACCACAAAATTTTGGTTCAGCAGGCAAATAATGTCACAAAACCCTGAAAATTGACACAAAAGCTACTGAAATGGAGTATAATCAGCCTATAAAGTTTCAGAGTTTTCTGGGTTGGTTTGGTTTATTAACTAAATTTGATCAGGTATGCAGCAAAATTTGGTTCGATATGCAAACAGTGGAATTTTCACATCAAATATGGCATGTGAGGTGTCTAGTAATACCCAAAGATGTTGGTAGATTATCAGGGTCAAATTCAATGTTTAACTTCACAATTCACAATTTCATCACTTATGTCAGCTTGCCAATTTTTCAGCGCAATACAACTCAGCTTACAATCCAATCTCCTTTTTTTTTTTTTTCCTTTTATACTGATGCAAAGGATAAAAATTGCAGAATCAACTACTGATACCACTCAAGTACTTTAGCAATCCAAATCAAGCTCTACCCACTAGCACACAGGCACATCCCAAGCATTAATTACCCAATTTAACATACTCAGACTTGATATCATATAACTCAAGAGGCAAATAGCTAGTGTCAAAGATAGGTTTCAGCTTGATTAACTCTAATCCTGCAGACAAACTCAAGGAAAACAAGATGAACAAGAGATTTAATCTAAGATTAAGTAAAATCCTACACTAAAATTAACACTGCCAAGTTTCAGCCAGCAAGAGTTCAAACAAAAAAAAAAAAGAAGAAAAATCAGTACCCTAAATTGCAAATTTGATTTGGCTACAAAGAACAAGGTTCCTTATGAAGAAACTAATAGATATCTAAAGGTCCTACAATGGCTGACTATTATAGTTAACCAAACAGAAAAGAAAAAGTAGTTTTAATGGATAAATACCTTGTTAGATGCCAAGGCTCTGATACCAAAATGATGAGCACTCCTAGGATGCCAAGAAACACAACATCTAAAGATTGGAACCAAGATCTTTAATCATCCAAGCAAGACAGAATTTTAGATTGAAAACCCAAGTGTCAATACACAAATAGTAACAAGCTAAAGCATATTGATCATCAATGTCGACACCATATTTTGGCCGATCCCCAGAATCAATAAACTTTGAAACCGATCCCCAGAATCAATAAACTTCGAAACCAATCCTCAGCACTAAGTCTCTCCTTGCCATTTAACCACATTTCTGATCTCTCTTCACAGAGAATTGAATCAATGCTAAGCTCTCATATCAGTTAAAGCCTTACCGGTCTATTAAGTCACTTACCGATCTCTCAAACCCATTGTCGAATCTCCTGACCAGTCAAGTATATTCCTGATCTCTTTTCACAAAAGAAATTGAACTGACACTAGATCTTTGTTACCAGTTTTATTGCCGATCTCCCTTTTAAAAGTTTAAGAACAATCAAAGGTTCTGTTCCGGTTTAATGATGATTCCGATCTTAAATGTTCAAGCCAAATTTTCAATTTTAATCAAGTCCCGTTTAGCGTTGGTTCTCTACCGATCTCATGCACATTGTGTTTTCCAATCTCTCACACTTAGGTTAATAATCACTTTCAGTTATTTCAACATACTCAGACAATCAAGTGTTTAATAATTTAGAAATTTTCCGATCACAACCATTCATCGAACAAAAGAGGCATTCCATTTCATTTCATTTCAAAAATTTGTACAAGTTATTCAGCTGGAGGATCACCCCCAGCCTGATCTACATTTTGTCCGTCTCCCCTCTCACCCTCAGCCTCCTCCTCACTCTCCTCACCTTCATCCTCGGGAGCCAGGTTGGCCATCCAAGAGAAGTCCTTCTCAGGGTAACGCTTCTTGAGCTCAGCCAGGAGATCTCTGTGGGCATTCACATAAGCACCGGCCACTCCTGTCACCATCTCTTCTTCTTTTGCCTTAAGCTTCTCAGTAAGTTGAGCAATGTGAGCAGCTTCGTTGGCCCAGAGTGCCTGAACTTCTCCAAGAGCATGATCCCGTTCAGCCAGAACATGAGCTTGTTCGGCCAGCTTGTCCTCATAGTACTTCATCCGCCCCTCAATTTCACATATGTAATCCCGAGCGAATGAGAGTTGGGATCAGAGGGAAGCCACTTCCTGACTCTTCTTCTCAACCTCCTTACCCAGGCGGTGAGCTTTTTCCCGGACGATGTGCTGATTCACCAAGCACTCTACATTCAGACTCATGGATCGGGTCAGGATGTCGTCAAGGTTGTCCGGATACAGCCTGTCCCGATCCTCCCGCAGGTAGATGGAAGACCCCAAGACTTTGGCAAAACCCGGGTTCTCCCGAACAGTCCGGTTCTTCTCCAGGGAAGTGACCAACACTTGAGCGCCACGAGAAAGGGGCCTCACAGAAGGTTGAGAAGGACCCCCTTCTGTGCTTGGAGCAACTGGAGGAGGTGGAGGCGGCTCTTCTCGGCGAGGAGGAGATCGGACAGCTTCTACGATCGGCGGTCCCGAAGGTTGAGGCGGGCCTTCTTGTATTTCCCCAGGCTCATGCCTGGGTGTCTGCATTTCCTCGGCTCGCTTCATCTCCCGTACTTTCCGGGAGATCTCCCTCTTTCGCTTCTGGTTCTCCTTGGAGGCTTCGTCTCTTGTCATACCTGCACAAAGAAGAGGTCAGTGAGATCGCTAAGGTCCTGAGATCTGAGATGTAGAAAATACCGATGCCGAGGTCAGAGAGCTGAAGCTCGCGATCTTGGCCGGTGATCAACTCCATTGTCCAGTGATGAAGTTCGGCAGTCACTGCATCCAGGCAAGAGAACTTCTCCCTGCTCGCCTGTTCTTTCATCTCCATCACCATCAGGCCTTCCTCCCTATTCAATACGAGACGCTTCGGAATTAAGGGGCCTTGGTGTAGCCAGCTACGAGGGAAACCCTCAAAGCCGTTCGGAATTTTGCTTCTTAAAATGAAGAAGCGGTTCTTCCAATTTTTCAGGGAAGAAGGCAGGTCGGTGAAAAGCCCGCAATGTGGCTTCGCCTGGAAGAACCAGTACTCGTCGTCCTTTCGATGGGTTAATCTATGCAGTTCGGCAAACACTTTAGGCATAGGACGGAATCCTTTAGCTCGGCAGAGGCCTCGGAAGGCTACTAATATCCGCCACGAGTTCGGATGAACTTGGGCGATGCACACTTGGAAAAATTTTAGAACTTCTTTGAAGAAGTCATCGAGAGGGAACCGCAGCCCGGCTTTTAATTGTTCCTCATAAACCATGATCATATCGTTCTCTTCAAAGAAGTGATCGGCTCGGTGATCGCCGTGACACCGGATGAGTTCATATGAATCGGGCTGGATGTTGTACTCCTGGCTGAACGATTGCAGGTTGGTTTCTTGCAAGATTGACGGCAGCTCGTCCATAGGAAGGTTCTCTCTCCCTGAAGAAGGCGCGTGCCTTGATGATGATGCCTGCCCCTGAGCTGGAACCGAGACCCTAGGAGGTTCGGGTCGCACGCTTGGCCCAACCACCTCTACTTCATCCGATGACCATGAAACGTGAACGGAAAGGGGGCTTGCCGCTCTCTGACCTTCGACGCCGCTCATTTTCAAAGGAAGTAAAGAATTTAAAGTAAAAGAAGGATCAAAACCCTTACCGGAGCTTGATCGGTGTCGGAAGAGCTTGAAAATCGAGAGAATTTTGAAGTCGCTCGCGAGGTGCTGAAAAGGACGTAAGAGAGCAACTGGCTAACCCCCACCCCTATTTATACTCGTCCGAGCATTTAATGCTCACGATGTTCTAGGTGATGCATCGGATAGCGGGACTCGCCAGCTGTTCTGACACGTCTCACGAATATATCCAAGATTCCATGAAGAGATCGGTTAATTATAGAGCGGCAGATCAAGGTGTTTTGAATTACGGATCGGATAAGTGTCATTCAAATGAAGAATCAGATCGGATAATCACATAAGAAATCGGAAAATAATTAATGCAATAATAATAAGATGATAATCGACAAAATAAAATCTTTATTTCCAAAAGATCGGATTACATCATTTGGGCAATCTCAAGAGATCAGATTACATTTCCAAAAGTCAGATTACATCATTTGGGCGATCTCAAGATCGGATTACATTAAAGATCTGATTACATCAAAAGGCTGATCTCTAAAGATTAGCGGAACATCCTATCTAAAGGGCCTATGTCAAAGCCTAGATTGTGACTGATCCAAAGGGTGTCATCGACCAGAATCGAGCCGCTGTCGGAACACCCAATGTGGAGGAAAGCCGCTGTTGGAACACCCAATGTGGTGAGAAGCCGAATAAACTTGGAAGAGCAACCGCCAAGGGTCGGCGGAACATTAGCAGTTTTCTCGGCCGAAATCGGTTCACCGATTATACCGGTCGAACGACTCGAGATCGGCACGATCGAGGTCCGCGATCCAGATCGGTTAATTGGTCCAGTTCTCTCACCATCATCAGATAAGGTTATCACGATTATTCGATCACCGGGATCGTAAATTTTCGATCGGGGAATAAAGCGGTTCATCGGAAAGGGATCAACAGCCACAATCATGGCCGGAACTACTGCCGGAGCAGCTAGAACAGGAAAGTAAGAAGGAAGAGAGGAAATCGAATAAGGAAAGTCTCTTCTATCAGGGGTATATATAGGGGAAAATCGGGCATTTATTGCTAAGCAGAAAACGAAGCGGACACTTCGGGAATCGAGGGCAATTAATGCTTTGACCGGACCGGGCCTGATTAAGGGAAGGATTGGAATAATAGAGATCGGAAGATGGGAGACCGGTATGAAAGATCGAAAAAGGAGCGTGTTAAGAAGATCAGAAAAGAGGAGAGATCGGAAGGCAAAGAGAATAAGACAAATCCCAATAACTGTCGCCAGAATCAGAGCCGAGGTAGTTAAAGCGTTGCAGACGAGATCTCCACCGCACGCCTGAGAATCGCCCGCAATGCTGACAGGTGCCAGAGTATGTCATGACAGTCTTGTACGTCTCAATCGCCACCGTTGATCCCACTTGTAAGGACGAGCCAGGAGCCCTTGGATCAAAAAGGAAGACGACAAGGCCAGCGCCTTTCATTCCCAGTGCTTGGATCGCCCAGGTCTTCAAAGTTTGGAACCGTCAGATGAGAAGAGGAAAAGGACAAATATTCTGGAGAGGATCTCAGCCGTTCATTTTAATTCTCTTTAATTCTCAAGCATCCGATCATGTCCTTTGAAATCTTGACCCTCCATCTCCCTCAAGATAGATCCTGACCCTTCGCGGGAAGCACCCGGTCCCTATAAATACCTGCATAAAAAACTGTTCAAGGGGGAGAAAAAAAAGAAGGTTGTTACTATAGCGGAAGAACTCTGAAATTTAATTCAGATCGTTACTCTGCTTTCATAAGAACTTTTGGAACCAGTTTTCTGAAGTGTCTTCTTAAAAAGATTTTGAACACCGAAACTCTCCATTTTCGGCTCGTTCATTATCCCGTAACGCTCACATTTTCATTTCCTGGTTATCTTCATTTTCTCTTCCATCGTCCATGCTCAATCTCATTTAAACTCGGGTACAATTCTGACTCAATCGCATTTAGAGAAGCACTCTTTGTTCCAAGGCGAACCTTAGCCTCCCGGCTATCAACTCGCAATCTTATTGCTATTTGTGATCTCGTAGTTATTTCAATAGATTTGACTCCTTATAGGTAAGTGCTCATATTGCCGTTTTTATTAAGTGTTTGTTTTTATTTTACGCATTTCCATTGTTCTTTTTATGTATGTAATTTTCTCCAAGTTCATATTGTGCTAAAAAACCCAAAAAATGTTATTCCCGAGTTTACTTCTTTAGTGATCAGTCCATTCTTTTCGTTAATCTTTGTTATTCCTAAATGCAAGTCTTCTAGTCCCTAGTAGCGCATAAGTGGTTGGATAAAACATAGGTAACTGTATTTTAAGGGTCTCTTTAAAAAAGAGGGTCTAAATAGAAATAGCAAAATTGAATTACTAGGCTGACGTAGAAGGCGATCCGGCATAATGCCATAAGGCGGAATAAAAATCAAATCTCAGATAAGTAAAATGGAACAGATAGGATACTGGTAAGGCGACCACATGGGAGGTCGTAAAATTCAGTCCGGCACCCGTTTGCGGACCCCACCCGTTTGCGGACCCCGAACTTAGAATCTCTGTTTTGAAGTGGTTTTATTTCAATTTATCTTCACAAATGGTTTTCTTTAGTTTCCCTCAAAATTAAAGTGGCGACTCCTCATTCTTTTCCACTTCGGTGAGGGTTCGTTTAGGCGACCGCAAAACTCCTTGCGACAGCTTGGCGACTCCACTGGGGAGTGTGTGTTTTAACTTAACCCTGGTCCAGAGGTCCAAAAGTAGATTTAATTTTCCCATCAAATCATAGTTAGGTGGGCTCACTCGGCAATATTTTATGTGTTAATCGTTGATTATTCTTACTAACTGTTTCGCTTGTTTTGTTTGTTTTACTCCTTACAGTGCTCTTCGTTTAAAAAAAAAAAGTGAAAAGAAGAAAAATGGGAAAAATAAAATCCCCCTGAATCGGGAAGAGGTAAAGGTGTCCCTTCACACACTGAACACTCACACGATGTCCTCACAAACTTCGGCCCTATACCCGGGCTTTCTTACCCTTTTAGGAAAGTAGGAGGGGGTCATGTAGCGGTACCCGTGGGTTCTACCCCATTAGTATCCGTGAAGGCTTCTGCTCAAATTGAAACTCGTTCTATTCACCGTGATACCCGTGAAATTTTCCCGATAATATCATGGTTATAGAATGGGGCTCTACTGTTTACAGTAGGGGCAATTTGGGAACCTGTGGCTTTTAGAAAATTAGATCCTGAGCTAAACTATCACGATAGCCGAAAGCCGTAGTAAGCTACCTTATAAGATAGAACTATCCAATTAGGTAGCACTCATCCGGTATCAGGAGTCTCCCTATTCTAGGACAAAAGGGGCATACTTACTCTTACCCTATTCTGCCTCGCCTCTTTTTTGTTCGCTTTTGTGAGGGTAATCTTGAATTTATCAAACACCTACACATTTTCCTACTTTGATAAATGTGTATGTGTCACCCTGTCAACAGTATGATTCGAAATTACCCAAATTTATCTTGCTAACGAGTTTTTCCGCAGGCATCACCAAACCAAGAGTCTGTAAAAAGGATAGGCATCATTTTTATCATGGCATCCTCGAGTCAGTCGGCAGAAGAGGTTCAGAATGCTAAACTTTGGTCCAAATCAGCTCATAGTCCAGTACCCCCGCAAAATGATGTTTCCAAGGCACATGCTAGCTTACTACCTTCATTGGATCTGAATAAAATTGAGGTCAGAATGAACAGCCTCGAGGGTCTGTCTAATGGTTGGAGGTCGCTTCCCGATCAGGTCAAGGCACGATTTGAGGGGAAGTACGGGAGGATTGCGACCTTAATGCGAGTCAAGGTCCAAATCCCGGCATTAAAGGCCATGCTGTCGGTTTGGAGTCCTAAGTACGGGGTATTCTCTTTCAATGATATTGATACAGTTCCCACTATGGAAGAATATCAGGCATTACTAGGGATTCCTTATTCATCGCAGAATCGGATCTACCTACACCTAGAGCATAGGCAGACCTGGAAACGATTGGCACATATGTTGGGTACTTCCCCAAAAGAAGTAAAGTCAAAAGAAACTGTCAAAGGAAACACGCATGGTTGGTATTGGACACATCTCAAGAAGTGGTTAGATCAATACCTCCAAGAGAAACAGTGGGATCGAGCTTCAGCGGCACTCGCATTGGGAATCTATGGCCTGATTTTGTTCCCGGGACCATTGGGAATCATAACCTGCAGCACGGTGGAAATATTCTGGGCAGTAGAAAGGCAAGAGGTCAATCCGATACCGGCAATTCTTGCGGGGACCTTATTAACCCTTACCTACTACAGACAACAGGGCAAAGGGTCTATTAAGTGTTGTTCTCAATTGTTATACCTCTGGATTATCAGTCACATATGTCCTGTGGAGACAAAGGGATTGACTTGGTACCTTGACCAGCCTCCCATCGAGAAGATGACCCGGTTAGTAATCAGTCCGAAGAATGAACAAAGAAGTATGGAACGGATTTTGAGTTTCAATAGCCATGATTATCGTTGAGGAAAGCGTGGACGCCGTGCCAATCCGCTTTGATCAAGACGGAGGTAATCATCGGTATCCCTAATCGGAGTAATCGGATACACAAGTTACACTCCGGCATTGGTAATGAGGCAGTTTGGCTCAACACAGTCCAGAATCAACATTGAAGAATACCACCAAGGTCATTTCTACCATGAGCTCAAGGAAGAGGAAGGGTTGAAAATGGCTCGCAGATCTTGGGAAAACATCTCTCTGATGGAAAGGTCGCCTAAAGGTCCAAGTGCCACACGCGATTATCTTAAATGGAAGGCTGACAAGGACCGAGAACGCTCAACTACAGACCAAGACGACCTCGCCAAACGTCCTATTAGAAGAAGGCGATAATCGTCGGTTGACTCACTACAAAAGGCAAATACCAAAACTCACAACTGCAAGAATAAATAAAACAGTTGGAGGACCAACGCGTAACCTTAAAAGAAAGGTGAGAAGACTCAGGGAAGAGGCAAGGGCTGAAAAGATGGGGTTCGAAGAGCAAGAGGTACGGTGGGAAAAGGAAAAAGACTCTCTCCAAGCTGTGGTAAAAGAAGTAGAAGTACAGAATAGTAAGCTTCAGGAAAAAATGAAATACCAAGAAATACTCGTTGAAGAGTATAAACAAGAAAACAAAAAGAAGAAGCTCGAATTGAAAGAACAGGCACTACTCATCAACGATATCTTGAAAGAGTGTGCTAAGGAAAGGAAAGAGAAAGAAAGACAAGCTGCTCTCTATCAAGAACTGAAAGAGAATGTTGACCAGCTGGAGAGAACGATAGCACAGGGAAAACAAGAACTATTACCTGAGTCCGAATATGCTCTGAAAGCATTCGACCCTGCCAAGAAAGAAGAAAGGTTATATGAGTATCTCAGAAAATGTCATCTCATTATAAAGAATCTCCCAGAGCCTAGGCCGATGTAAAGAATACGGTGTATAAATTATTCAGTTAATGAAATGATTTTTGGACCATTGTTTAGTAAATTTGTGGATGAATAATGACTCCCGTAGGAACTCCCTCGCTAGGGTTATGTGAAAAATTGAATGCGCTATATGGACAGGTATCATAAATGCGCATTCAATCCAGTCATTCACAGTCAGACTATCGAACGATGCCATGATAAAGTTGATGCAATCATCCTTTCGCAGATTTCATTCTGGCTCCCAAATGCCACTGTATCCTTCGTCCGGACCAGGATTTTTAGTTTTTTTTACAAAATTCGAAATTCATTAAAAATCTTTTTACTCCTTACAGGAAATCAACATTGCTTCAAACAAGGCAAGTCTGACCAAGCACACGGTTCAACCCAAGCGAGTGTACTTAATCAGATCTCGAACAAAGAAGATAATGGAAGATCAGGAACAAGTATAGAACCTATAAGGACAGGTTTTCGAACTGAAGGATCAGGTCTCAGAACTTATGAGACTAATGAAGGAAATGTCCCAGAATAAACCCACAGCAGAGCCTAGCCTACCACTACCTCCTCCACCACCTCCAACAAATGATCCACACCAAGCTTCAACTTCTTTTACCTTTCAGTCACCTATTCCGGACCCGATAATCACTGTCAATCCGGCTACCATGAATAATGACCTACCTTACTCTCATTACCCAACCATTTCAAACACCGACCCATACCCTTTAATTCTAATCCCTCCAGTTCACTCCACTCCTCATCTCCCAACTGGGGGAGCATTTCACGCAGTGGGAGGAGAAAATAAGACGAGAGAAAATGAGAAACTATTTACTCTAGAAGAGAGATTGAGAGCGATCGAAGGACTGAATATGTGTGGTTCAGTCGATGTGGCATCGCTTAGATTGGTTCCTGATGTGGTGGTGCCGCCCAAGTTCAAGGTCCCTGATTTCGACAAGTACACTGGGAATTCAAACCCTCGCATTCACTTGGCCACCTATATCGCCAAGATGTCCGCCCTGACAGATGATGACAGACTGCTAGTCCACTTCTTTCATGAGAGCCTCTCGGGCACTCGAGGTGGTGCATTGGGCTTGACAGAGCAAATCGCGCTCTGGAAAGATTTGGCGATGCTTTCTGAAACAAAGATAAGTTTAATTGCGATGTGGCCCCCACAAGGAGGGACCTCGAACACAGTGCGAAAGACAGGAAAGCTTCAAGGAGTATGCCCAGAGATGGAGAGAAAAGGGCAGAGTACACCCCTGGATCGACAATGAGCTATGCTTTCTGTTCATCGAGACTTTGAAAGCTCCTTACTTCAACTTGATGATTGGAAACACTTCCAACAGCTTCTCAGACATCATTCAGGTTGGTGAGAGAATTGAAGCTAATTTAAGAATGGGACGACTGCAGGAGTTGGCTGAGAACCCTGCAAAGAAGACTGCCAATTTTGGCAAGAAAAAGGAGGGTGATGTGCATTCCCTCACCCGGCAGAATAATTACTCCCCACTTCCCCAAAATAACTACCGGCCATATCCTTCCCCTCATGGCCAAACCATCGCAAACATTCCGCCTCCGAATTATCCACACCAGCGCCCACAATATCCCCCACCTACAATTTACCAACCTAGACCACCTCCTCCTCCTGCTCAACCGAGACCACCACAAAACAATCCAAGACCCCCAAGAAACCCTGATCCACCTCTTCCCCTCCCGCACAGTGAAATATATCGATACCTTATCGGTATAAACCAGATAGTACCAGTTCCCCTAGACCCAATTCAGCCTCCATATCCAAGGTGGTATGATGCCACTGCCCGTTGTGAGTATCATGGAGGGGCACAAGGGCATTCAACTGATAACTGCGGAGCACTCAGGGGGAGAGTGCACGCTTTAATTCGGAACGGATGGCTGAAAATTGAGGGAAATGGTTCCCTCCCCAATGTTACCTGAAACCCGTTGCCCAACCATAATGCGGGCAATGGTGTAAATATGATAGAGCCTGATGGAGAAAGGCCGACACCGAAGGTAGGCAAGCTGATTCCTCACTTTGAGGAAATTTTTGCCGTAGCCATGAAGGAAGGCTACCTTTGCCCTCAAGTATCAGGGTCAGTAAAGGATACGGGATGTCCTTACCATGGAGGGGCAGCTGATCATAAGCTGCGGGACTGTGAGGGATTCAAGCAAGAGGTTCAGAACTTGTTATTCCTCAAAGCTCTGAGATGCCAAACAAGGTCGAAGACGGAAGGGGGAGTGAACACAACTAGATACAGCCAGAATGCTTCTACCCCTAAACCCAGAATCACCTTCTCACCCCCAGTAGCCTCACCGCCAGTAACGGTTATCCGAACTCCGCCTCAGCTCCCTGTCACCAGTACTCACGCTGTCCCTTGGAACTATAATTTCCAAGCTTTCACTCAAGGAGCGTCAAGCAGTACATCGGCTCCTAGCCTTGCTTCACCCTCGGCACCTCCTAAACCATGCTTCACTCCTCATGAGCATTTTAAAATGACTTATGCCGGACCTACCACCAGTGCTACTCCCCAGGTTAATCTTCAGCCCGTTGCTGCCACAAAATCCTCCTCGCTTGAGCAAGAAGTCGAGTTCATAACTCGAAGTGGGAGGTGTTACGGGAACGAAGAGAAAGAAAAGAGAAAAGGGAAAGTAAAGATGGGAGAGTCACTGAAGAATACTGAAGAGGAGGTCGAGAAGATAGAGGAAGTAGAGCCTACCGGACATAAAGAAGAGGAGGAGCTGCTGCTCCAAATAATGAAATAGAGTGAGTATGATGTGGTGGAGCAGTTGAGAAAGACACCTGCCCGAATTTCACTGTTATCGCTGATCCTGAGCTCAGAAGTGCACCGATAAGCCTTGCAGAGAATCCTGGATCAGGCCTTTGTAAACCCCGACATCACTCCGGGGCAGTTTGAGAAGATAGTGGGACAAATCTAGGCATCCAGTTTTGTTACTTTCTCGGAAGACGAGATAGACCCAGCGGGTTTAAGACACACTAAAGCTCTGCATGTAACAGTGAAATGTAAGGGTTGTATAGTAGCCAAGGTACTTATTGATAACGGATCAGCTCTCAATGTACTCCCTAGTGCTACCTTGGCTAGGTTGCCAGTTGACCAATCAGATATACATCAAAGTGCTATGGTGGTAAGAGCCTTTGACGGTACCAGAAGAGAAGTGTTGGGAGATATTGATTTACCACTCCAAATTGGCGCATGCACCTTCAACGTCACATTCCAAGTGATGAATATTGAGCCGGCCTACACTATGTTGCTGGGGAGGCCTTAGATCTATTCTGCGAACGCCGCTCCCTCAACTCGGCACCAAAAGATAAAATACATTATGAATGGCAAAATCATCACTGTAAGAGGAGAAGAAGCCATTTTGGTCACCAAGCCACAATCACTCCCTTATGTGGAAGCGACCGAGGAGTCATTGGAAAGTTCTTTCCAGGCCCTCGAATTACAAGAAATCGGAAATGAGGGGGCTATGGCTATGGTGGCCAAAGTGATGTCAAGGAATGGATATCAAGAGGGCAAAGGCTTGGGCACCGCATTGCAAGGAATCGTTGAACCCATACCGGCTATCCAAAAGATAGGCCGCTGTGGTTTGGGTTATGAGGAAGATGCCCTTATGGATGGGCGATTCTGGATGAGGAAAATGCTTCGGGGTCAGAGATTTGACCAGAAAATGGGAAAAGGAAAGGTAGTCCCGAGAATCACGGAGATCTTCACTAAACCGGTCGTTGAAAATCCGGCAGATGTGGAAGAATCACCTGATGAACCATCCATTGATGTCATCCACCTGGATTCCTTGTATGAGGCTCTGGTCTCGCCAATAGCTAAGGGGTAAGAGCTGGACAACTGGACAGCAGAGGACATCCCTGTACTCAATTTCTAGTAAAGTACCTTTGGTTATCTACACTTGATCATTTTGTCCATGGTGGCAAGTGTAATACTGTAAATGGACCTTTTTCTTATGGCATAAATATTAATATTTTAATAGCGCATTTTAACTCTGATTCTCTCTTTCTTTCCTTTTGAATTCTATTCTTATAATATGTTCTATTTTCATTCAGGACCATTCGTCAATTAACACCTAATAATTCAATAGACTCAGAAATTCCTCTGGTTAATTTTGAAATCCCCATAACTGCCATTACTTCAAGTGAATCTGAGGAAGATCTTACAGAAGAAAGAGGTGAAAAGGATGAACCTTCCCTAGTGCCTTGTGGAGACAAAACACGCACCATAAACTTAGGCATTGAAGAAGTAAAAAGGGAACTTAAGGTAGTGGAGAGTGAAGAATTGGGAGATATGATCAGTTTGCTTAGAGAATTCCTGGACGTATTTTCCTGGAGCTATGATGATATGGTTGGTTTGGACCCCCAGATAGTGACGCACAAAATTCCCCTAATTCCAGGAACGATCCCGGTGAAGCAGAAACTAAGAAGAATGAATCCTGACACACTGCTCAAAGTTAGGGATGAGGTCAAGAAACAGTATGACGCTGGGTTCCTGGAAGTAGTCAAATATCCCCAATGGATAGCTAACGTTGTCCCGGTAATGAAGAAGGACGGGAGAGTTAGGGTGTGCGTCGATTACAGGGATCTCAATAAAGCAAGCTTGAAAGATGATTTCCCTCTCCCCCACATTGATGTGTTAGTAGACAATGCTACGGGATTAGGTAGGTGTTCGTGTATTGATGGGGCATCAGGGTACAATCAAATCCCAATGGATGGGGAAGACAAAGAGAAGACAGCTTTTATCACTCAATGGGGAGTATTTTGCTATCGGGTCATGCCTTTCGGATTAAAGAATGCCGGGGCTACCTATCAACGCGCTATGGTCACATTATTCCACGATATGATGCATAAAGAAGTGGAGGTGTACGTGGATGATATGATCATCAAATCTAGGGGAGAAGAGAGCCACGTGCAGGTGATGAGGAAGATATTTGAGAGACTCAGGAAATATCAGTTGAAATTGAACCCTGCCAAATGCATATTCGGAGCTAGGTCAGGGAAATTGTTGGGATTCATAGTAAGCAAGAAGGGAATAGAGGTAGATCTAGACAAGGTTCGAGTTATTCAAGAGATGCCATCCCCAAGAACAGAAAGGGAGGTGCGCAGTTTCCTGAGAAAATTGAACTACATATCAAGGTTTATTTCCAATCTCACTGCCAAGGCCGAGCCTATTTTCAGACTACTCCGGAAGAACAATTCCACCCAATGGGATTCAGTTTGCCAAGAGGCTTTCAAGACAATCAAGCAGTATCTGTCAAGCCCACCAGTATTGGTTCCACCCGTGGCGGGGAGGCCTCTGATCCTGTATATGGCGGTCCAACAAAGCTCAATGGGATGTGTTTTGGGACAACATGATGATACCGGCCGAAAGGAGAGGGCTATTTATTACCTGAGCAAAAAGTTCAATGATTGTGAGTCAAGGTACTCTTTCTTAGAAAAGACTTGCTGCGCGTTAGCTTGGACAGCAAATCGCCTCAAACACTACATGTTGAATCACAAGACATGGCTCATCTCCAGGATGGATCCTATCAAATATGTATTCGAAAGCCCATTTGTGCCAGGAAGGATAGCCAAATGGCAGGTCATACTCTCCCAATATGACATAGTCTATATGACCCGGAAGGCGGTGAAAGGTAGCGTGATCGCTGACCTCCTAGCAGAAAATCCTATCCAGGATTATGAAGCTCTGGATTTTGAGTTCCCTGATGAGCATATTAATGAAGTAGACTGCGAAGAAGAGGGGCCAGCCGATGTATGGGAAATGTATTTCGACGGAGCTGTCAATTTGTCCGGTAATGGAATTGGAGCTGTATTGATATCCCCGGATGGAAAACACTTTCCGATAGCTGTCAAGTTGAGATTTGACTGCACCAACAACGTCTCGGAATACGAAGCTTGTGTGATGGGTCTACAGGCTGCCATCGAAATGAAAATCAAGAAGTTGGAGGTATATGGAGACTCAGCCCTGATTATTTATCAAGTCAAAGGAGAATGGCAAACCAAGGATCCGAAGCTAATCCCATATCAGAAGTACTTACTGGAGCTGATTAAGAAATTTGAAGAAATCTCTTTCACTCACCTTAGTAGAGACAAGAATCAATTTGCTAATGCCTTAGCTACTCTAGCTGTTAAGGCTCAAATGAAAGAAGGGCAGACAACTCAAGTATTGAAGATTAAGGCAAGAAGTGAACCAGCATACTGCTTCATGATCGAGGAAGAGCCCGATGGTAAGCCTTGGTATCATGACATCCTGGTCTACTGCAGAACCAGAGAATTCCCTTCAGGGGCAAACAGAAACGAAAGAAGGATGATTCGGAGATTAGCACTGGGATACTTCCCCAGTGGAGAAGTCCTATACAAGAGGAGTTCCAACGGTGAATTGTTGAGGTGTGTGGATGCAAAGGAGGCAAAGAAAATCATTTTCGAGACTCATGAGGGAAATTGTGCAACCCATGCCAACGGGCATATGATGGCTAAGCAAATCATGCGACGTGGATATTTCTGGACTATGATGGAAAAGGATTGCATTGAATACTTTCGAAAGTGCCATAAGTGTCAGATTTATGCGGATCCGATAAATGTTCCACCTCACAAGTTGTTCAACCTCGTCTCACCATGGCCTTTCGCTATGTGGGGCATCGATGTTATTGGTCCCATCAACCCTAAGGCATCCAATGGGCACAGATTTATCCTAATAGCCATCGACTATTTCTCCAAATGGGTTGAAGCCACGTCATACGCCCATATTACACAGAACACATTTCTCAAATTCCTCAGAAACAATATCATCTGCCAGCATGGTCTCCCCAATGAAATCGTCACTGACAACGCCAAGAATCTGAATGGTCCAAAGATTCAAAAATTGTGTGATCAATATAAAATCCGACATCTCAATTCCTCCCCATACCGTCCCCAGATGAATGGAGCGGTGGAAGCCGCAAATAAAAATCTCAATAGGATAATCCGGAAAATGACGGTCACATACAGGGATTGGCATGATATGCTTCCCTACGCTCTTCACGCATACCGGACTTCTGTAAGAACCTCAACCGGGGCAACCCCATACTCACTGGTTTACAGGATGGAAGCAGTATTACCTATTCAAGTTGAAATTCCTTCCCTAAGGATTCTGAAGGAATCAGGGATTGATGAATCAGAATGGATCCAGTCAAGGTTGGATCAGTTAAACTTGCTGGATGAGAAAAGGTTAACAGCGGCATGTCATGGGCAATTATACCAGAGGAGAATGGCTAGGGCATTTGACAAAAGCGTTCGCCCACGCGAATTCCAACCCGGGGACCTAGTTCTGAAGAAAGTGCTGCCGAATCAAAACGATCCCCGGGGCAAATGGTCACCAACCTACGAGGGACCCTATGTGGTTAAAAAAGCATTTTCTGGAGGAGCCTTGATCTTGACCCACATGGACGGTGAAGAATTTCCAAGACCTGTGAATGCTGACACCGTCAAGAGATACTATGCCTAAAAAAAAAAAAAAAAAGAGGTAGGAGTGAAAACCTGAAAGGGCGCTCCTAGCAAAATGTGTGAAAGAAGGCGAAAACCCCGAAGGGGCGCTTTCTGTAAAATGAGTGAAGGATGAAAACCCGAAAGGGCGTCCTGAAAAGAGCGCGAAAAAAAGAAGAGGGGCTAGGGGTGAAAACCTGAAAGGGCGTCCCAAGAACCAAAATGGAGAAATAAAGAATGGGGCATGAAACCGAGGATGGAGAGGAAACCGTCACGGCATGAGGCTTCAGAAAACTTGAAATAATGGCAGTTAAGGGATTTCAAAACACCACAAGGAATATGTGAGATCTATCCTTGTACCCTTTTCCTTTGAAACTCTATCTTTGTTTTTATTAAAGCTATAATAAAGTCATACTTCGTTCCCTATGTTTTTATCTTCCCTTTATACTCACTCTTTAACATTATCTTTTTGCAATCTCGTTATTTAATGCGCTATTGATCAGTTAAAATTTTTGCCATAAGATTAAGATTTGACAATTGATAACCTCACGTACTTTACTATGAGATTTGCAGGGAATGACCTGGAAAAAAAAAAAAAAAAAAGAAAAAGAGGTAGGAGTGAAAACCCGAAAGGGCGCTCCTAGCAAAATGTGTGAAAGAAGGCGAAAACCCCGAAGGGGCGCTTTCTGTAAAATGAGTGAAGGATGAAAACCCGAAAGGGCATCCTTAAAAGAGCGAGCAAAAAAAAAAAAAAAAAACTAGAGGTGAAAACCCAGAAGGGCGCTTCTAGTCATATAGACAAAGGGGAAGTGAAAACCCGCAAGGGCGCTTTTCGGGAGAAAGTCAAAAAACAGAAATGGGGCATTTGAAGAAATGAGGTCATAGGTCAAGTCTTGCAACTCGTCCTCCATTCATCATTGGCCTTCGGGATTCTGTTAAGTACACTTCATTGGGGAAGAACTTCTTGTGTCTGGATTAGGATTGCTTTGTAAGTGCAATTTAATTTCCTGTTATCAACCTCTGATTCCTTGATCTAAGTTGATTTTAATTTCCAGCAATTTACATTTCCTGTTATCAACCTCTGGTTCCTTGATCTAAGTTGATTTTAATTTCCAGCAATTTACATTTCCTGTTATCAACCTCTGGTTCCTTGATCTAAGTTGATTTTAATTTCCAGCGATTTACATTTCCTGTTATCAACATCTGGTTCCTTGATCTAAGTTGATTTTAATTTCCAACAATTTACATTTCCTGTTATCAACCTCTGGTTCCTTGATCTAAGTTGATTCTAATTTCCAGCGATTTACATTTCCTGTTATCAACCTCTGGTTCCTTGATCTAAGTTGATTTTAATTTATCAACCTCTGGTTCTTTAATCTAAGTTGATTTTAATTTCCAGCGATTTACATTTCCTGTTATCAACCTCTGGTTCCTTGATCTAAGTTGATTTTAATTTCCAGCAATTTACATTTCCTGTTATCAACCTCTGGTTCCTTGATCTAAGTTGATCTTAATTTCCTGCATTTAAATTTCCCGTTATCAACCTCTGGTTCCTTGATCTAAGTTGATTTTAATTTCCAGCAATTTACATTTCCTGTTATCAACCTCTGGTTCCTTGATCTAAGTTGATTTTAATTTCCAGCAATTTACATTTCCCGTTATCAACCTCTGGTTCCTTGATCTAAGTTGATTTTAATTTCCAGCAATTTACATTTCCCGTTATCAACCTCTGGTTCCTTGATCTAAGTTGATTTTAATTTCCAGCAATTTAAATTTCCTGTTATCAACCTCTGGTTCCTTGATCTAAGTTGATTTTAATTTCCAGCAATTTACATTTCCTGTTATCAACCTCTGGTTCCTTGATCTAAGTTGATTTTAATTTCATGAAATTTAAATTTCCTGTTATCAACCTCTGGTTCCTTGATCTAAGTTGATTTTAATTTCCAGCAATTTACATTTCCTGTTATCAACCTCTGGTTCCTTGATCTAAGTTGATTTTAATTTCCAGCAATTTACATTTCCTGTTATCAACCTCTGGTTCCTTGATCTAAGTTGATTTTAATTTCCTACAATTTACATTTCACTTTATCAACCTAAGGTTCGTTGATATAAGTTAAATTTAATTTCCAACAATTTACATTTCCTGTTATCAACATCTGGTTCCTTGATCTAAGTTGATTTTAATTTCATGAAATTTAAATTTCCTGTTATCAACCTCTGGTTCCTTGATCTAAGTTGATTTTAATTTCCAGCAATTTACATTTCCTATTATCAACCTCTGGTTCCTTGATCTAAGTTGATTTTAATTTCCAGCAATTTACATTTCCTGTTATCAACCTCTGGTTCCTTGATCTAAGTTGATTTTAATTTCATGAAATTTAAATTTCCTGTTATCAACCTCTGGTTCCTTGATCCAAGTTGATTTTAATTTAACTTCTGTTGCCAATTTCTAGGTCACTAACTTAGGTGTGCTTTAGTTCCCTAACTTCGAACACCTAATCGTCCAAAATATGAGTCTGAATCTTTACATAATTCCTACACGGGAAAATTTTTCCCTTTAATAGAAATTATGTAAAGAGGGGCAGTTGTCGACACCATATTTTGGCCGATCCCCAGAATCAATAAACTTTGAAACCGATCCCCAGAATCAATAAACTTCGAAACCGATCCTCAGCACTAAGTCTCTCCTTGCCATTTAACCACATTTCTGATCTCTCTTCACAGAGAATTGAATCAATGCTAAGCCCTCGTATCAGTTAAAGCCTTACCGGTCTATTAAGTCACTTACCGATCTCTCAAACCCATTGTCGAATCTCCTGACCAGTCAAGTATATTCCTGATCTCTTTTCACAAAAGAAATTGAACTGACACTAGATCTTTGTTACCAGTTTTATTGCCGATCTCCCTTTCAAAAGTTTAAGAACAATCAAAGGTTCCGTTCCGGTTTAATGATGATTCCGATCTTAAATGTTCAAGCCAAATTTCCAATTTTAATCAAGTCCCGTTTAGTGTTGGTTCTCTACCGATCTCATGCACATTGTGTTTTTCGATCTCTCACACTTAGGTTAATAATCACTTTCAGTTATTTCAACATACTCAGACAATCAAGTGTTTAATAATTTAGAAATTTTCCGATCACAACCATTCATCGAACAAAAGAGGCATTCCATTTCATTTCATTTCAAAAATTTGTACAAGTTATTCAGCTGGAGGATCACCCCCAGCCTGATCTACATTTTGTTCGTCTCCCCTCTCACCCTCAGCCTCCTCCTCACTCTCCTCACCTTCACCCTCGGGAGCCAGGTTGGCCATCCAAGAGAAGTCCTCCTCAGGGTAACGCTTCTTGAGCTCAGCCAGGAGATCTCTGTGGGCATTCACATAAGCACCGGCCACTCCTGTCACCATCTCTTCTTCTTTTGCCTTAAGCTCCTTAGTAAGTTGAGCGATGTGAGCAGCTTCGTTGGCCCGGAGTGCCTGAACTTCTCCAAGAGCATGATCCCGTTCAGCCAGAACATGACCTTGTTCGGCCAGCTTGTCCTCATAGTACTTCATCCGCCCCTCAATTTCACATATGTAATCCTGAGCGGATGAGAGTTGGGATCGGAGGGAAGCCACTTCCTGACTCTTCTTCTCAACCTCCTTACCCAGGCGGTGAGCTTTTTCCCGGACGATGTGCTGATTCACCAAGCACTCTACGTTCAGACTCATGGATCGGGTCAGGATGTCGTCAAGGTTGTCCGGAGACAGCCTGTCCCGATCCTCCCGCAGGCAGATGGAAGACCCCAAGACTTTGGCAAAACCCGGGTTCTCCCGAACAGTCCGGTTCTTCTCCAGGGAAGTGACCAACACTTGAGCGCCACGAGAAAGGGGCCTCACAGAAGGTTGAGAAGGACCCCCTTCTGTGCTTGGAGCAACTGGAGGAGGTGGAGGCGGCTCTTCTCGATGAGGAGGAGATCGGACAGCTTCTACGATCGGCGGTCCCGAAGGTTGAGGAGGGCCTTCTTGTATTTCCCCGGGCTCATGCCTGGGTGTCTGCATTTCCTCGGCTCGCTTCATCTCCCGTACTTTCTGGGAGATCTCCCTCTTTCACTTCCAGTTCTCCTTGGAGGCTTCGTCTCTTGTCATACCTGCACAAAGAAGAGGTCAGTGAGATCGCTAAGGTCCTGAGATCTGAGATGTAGAAAATATCGATGCCGAGGTCAGAGAGCTGAAGCTCGCGATCTTGGCCGGTGATCAACTCCATTGTCCAGTGATGAAGTTCGGCAGTCATTGCATCCAGGCAAGAGAACTTCTCCCTGCTCGCCTGTTCTTTCATCTCCATCACCATCAGGCCTTCCTCCCTATTCAATACGAGACGCTTCTGAATTAAGGGGCCTTGGTGTAGCGACTCTGAGGAAACCCTCAAAGCCGTTCGGAATTTTGCTTCTTAAAATGAAGAAGCGGTTCTTCCAATTTTTCAGGGAAGAAGGCAGGTCGGTGAAAAGCCCGCGATGTGGCTTCGCCTGGAAGAACCAGTACTCGTCGTCCTTTCGACGGGTTAATCTATGCAGTTCGGCGAACACTTTAGGCGTAGGACGGAATCCTTTAGCTCGGCAGAGGCCTCGGAAGGCTACTAATATCCGCCACGAGTTCGGATGAACTTGGGCGATGCACACTTGGAAAAATTTTAGAACTTCTTTGAAGAAGTCATTGAGAGGGAACCGCAGCCCGGCTTTTAATTGTTCCTCGTAAACCATGATCATATCGTTCTCTTCAAAGAAGTGATCGGCTCGGTGATCGCCGTGACACCGGATGAGTTCATATGAATCGGGCCGGATGTTGTACTCCTAGCTGAACAATTGCAGGTCGGTTTCTTGCAAGATTGACGGCAGCTCGTCCATAGGAAGGTTCTCTCTCCCTGAAGAAGGCGCGTGCCTTGATGATGATGCTTGCCACAGTGGGCAGAGACCCTAGGAGGTTCAGGTCGCACACTTGGCCCAACCACCTCTACTTCATCCGATGACCATGAAACGTAAACGGAAAGGGGGCTTGCCGCTCTCTGACCTTCGGCGCCGCTCATTTTCAAAGGAAGTAAAGAATTTAAAGTAAAAGAAGGATCAAAACCCTTACCGGAGCTTGATCGGTGTCGGAAGAGCTTGAAAAATCGAGAGAATTTTGAAGTCGCTCGAGTCTTTGAAAAGGACGTAAGAGAGCAACTGGCTAACCCCCACCCCTATTTATACTCGTCCGAGCATTTAATGCTCACGATGTTCCAGGTGGTGCATCGAATAGCGGGACTCGCCAGCTGTTCTGACACGTCTCACGAATATTCCCAAGATTCCATGAAGAGATCGGTTAATTATAGAGCGGCAGATCAAGGTGTTTTGAATTACGGATCGGATAAGTGTCATTCAAATGAAGAATCAGATCGGATAATCACATAAGAAATCAAAAAATAATTAATGCAATAATAATAAGATGATAATCGACAAAATAAAATCTTTATTTCCAAAAGATCGGATTACATCATTTGGGCGATCTCAAGAGATCAGATTACATTTTCAAAAGTCAGATTACATCATTTGGGCGATCTCAAGATCGGATTACATTAAAGATCTGATTACATCAAAAGGCCGATCTCTAAAGATCAGTGGAACATCCTATCTAAAGGGCCTATGTCAAAGCCTAGATTGTGACTGATCCAAAGGGTGTCATCGACCAGAACCGAGCCGCTGTCGGAACACCCAATGTGGAGGAAAGCCGCTGTCGGAACACCCAATGTGGTGAGAAGCCGAATAAACTTGGAAGAGCAACCGCCAAGGGTCGGCGGAACATTAGCAGTTTTCTCGGCCGAAATCGGCTCGCCGATTATACCGGTCGAACGACTCGAGATCGGCACGATCGAGGTCCGCGATCCAGATCGGTTAATTGGTCCAGTTCTCTCACCATCATCAGATAAGGTTATCACGATTATTCGATCACTGGGATCGTAAATTTTCGATCGGGGAATAAAGCGGTCCATCGGAAAGGGATCAACAGCCACAATCATGGCCAGAACTACTGCCGGAGCAGCTAGAACAGGAAAGTAAGAAGGAAGAGAGGAAAATCGAATAAGGAAAGTCTCTTCTGTCAGGGGTATATATAGGGGAAAATCGGGCATTTATTGCTAAGCAGAAAACGAAGCGGACACTTCGGGAATCGAGGGGAATTAATGCTTGGACCGGACCGGGCCTGATTAAGGGAAGGATTGGAATAATAGAGATCGGAAGATGGGAGACCGGTATGAAAGATCGAAAAAGGAGCGTGTTAAGAAGATCGAGAAAGAGGAGAGATCGGAAGGCAAAGAGAATAAGACAAATCCCAATAGCGTGCGCGAATCGAGCCGAGGTAGTTAAAGCGTTGACGAGATCTCCACCGCACGCTGAGAATCGCCGCACAATCTGGCGAGTGCGAGTATGTCATGACAGTCACATGCGTCTCAATCGCCACCGTTGATCCCACTTGTAAGGACGAGCCAGGAGCCCTTGGATCGAAGAGGAAGACGACAAGGCCAGCGCCTTTCATTCCCAGTCCTTGGATCGCCCAGGTCAGCAAAGTTTGGAACCGTCAGATGAGAAGAGGAAAAGGACAAATATTCTGGAGAGGATCTCATCCGTTTATTTTAATTCTCTTTAATTCTCAAGCATCCGATCATGTCCTTTGAAATCTTGACCCTCCATCTCCCTCAAGATAGATCCTGACCCTTCGCGGGAAGCACTCGGTCCTTATAAATACCTGCATAAAAAACTGTTCAGGGGGGGGGGGGGAGAAAAAAAAAGAAGGTTGTTACTATAGCGGAAGAACTCTGAAATTTAATTCAGATCGTTACTCTGCTTTCATAAGAAGAACTTTTGGAACCAGTTTTCTGAAGTGTCTTCTTAAAAAGATTTTGAACACCGAAACTCTCCATTTTCGGCTCGTTCATTATCCCGTAACGCTCACATTTTCATTTCCTGGTTATCTTCATTTTCTCTTCCATCGTCCATGCTCAATCTCATTTAAACTCGGGTACAATTCTGACTCAATCGCATTTAGAGAAGCACTCTTTGTTCCAAGGCGAACCTTAGCCTCCCGGCTATCAACTCGCAATCTTATTGCTATTTGTGATCTCGTAGTTATTTCAATAGATTTGGCTCCTTACAGGTAAGTGCTCATATTGCCGTTTTTATTAAGTGTTTGTTTTTATTTTACGCATTTCCATTGTTCTTTTTATGTATGTAATTTTCTCCAAGTTCATATTGTGCTAAAAAACCCAAAAAATGTTATTCCCGAGTTTACTTCTTTAGTGATCAGTCCATTCTTTTCGTTAATCTTTGTTATTCCTAAATGCAAGTCTTCTAGTCCCTAGTAGCGCATAAGTGGTTGGATAAAACATAGGTAATCAGATTTTAAGGGTCTCTTTAAAAAGAGGGTCTAAATAACACGTCAGGGAAATAGCAAAATTGAATTACTAGGCTGACGTAGAAGGCGATCCGGCATAATGCCATAAGGCGGAATAAAAATCAAATCTCAGATAAGTAAAATGGAACAGATAGGATACTGGTAAGGCGACCACATGGGAGGTCGGTAAAATTCAGTCCGGCATCCCTTATTTAGTCACAAAGTACCAATGAGTTAAAATAAGTCTTATTACGACCCTTGGCATCTTTGAATACTAGAACTCTTAAACTTAGACTCTTATGATATATAGCTGTGATCAAATTTCGAAGAGATCGGAAGAGTCTTTATCCGAGTCCCATTAAAATAAAAGAGATCGGAGGAGAGTTCTTATCCGGTTCTCAAACTAAAATTTTTAATAAATATTTAAAAGGAGATCGGAGGAGAGTTCTTATCCGGTTCTCAAACTAAAAATTTTAATAAATATTTAAAAGAGATCGGAGGAGAGTTCTTATCCGATTCTCAACCCAAAATTTTAATTAAAAGAGATCGGAGGAGAGTTCTTATCCGATTCTCAATCCAAAATTTTAAAAGTGATCGGAGAAGAGTTCTTATTCGATCCAAAATTCGAATCTTAATCTAAAAGAGATCGGAGGAGAGTTCTTATCCGATTCTCAAATTGAATTTTAACCAAATAGCCCCTTCAAACAAAATTAACATACAACAGTAACTCACTAAGGTTGTCTCATTTACTTATGTATCTGGGTAATTCGAATTTAGTGAAAAATCAAATATTCCTTTTTGTTAAAAGGATTAACATTTCCATTCAAGCCCTCCTAACTAATTTATAAAGAATGCAAAGTTAAATCTACTTACCCTTATTAAGGGACGAGGTGGGGTGCCTAACACCTTCCCCACCCGTTTGCGGACCCCGAACTTAGAATCTCTGTTTTGAAGTGGTTTTATTTCAATTTATCTTCACAAATGGTTTTCTTTAGTTTCCCTCAAAATTAAAGTGGCGACTCCTCATTCTTTTCCACTTCGGTGAGTGTTCGTTTAGGCGACCGCAAAACTCCTTGCAACAATCAAAATAAGACTAGCAAGAGGTTCATGCTACTAGAATCCAAGGTCTTTCAAGAAACATGGAAGAAACATAGAAGAAACTCAAGCTTCAGCAATGGAGTTCCCTCCCTAATGCTCACACTAAAACTAGAAAAATGAAGGCTGCCCCATACAATCTGAATATCCTGGGTTATATATAGTATCTCTAAAACCCTAAAAGTGTGCCAAAACCCTAAAAGTGTGCCAACATGGCTAAAAAGACAAAAATACAAGGCTCCTTAATCAGACGGGGCGTCTCCCTAGGGGGGGGGGGACCATTTGGGGCCACTTGCTTTATGGCAGCCCTTTATGTAGTGGGAACCATAAGGGGGCAGCAACACTTTAGGTGGTAGCAGTCATTTTTTAATGTAGTGGGGACCAATAAAAGGTGTCAGCACATGGCAAATCCAAATAAGCATAAGAAGCTCCTCCAATCCACTTGGCCGAATGGTCTTGTGCCAAGTCATGTTGATGTGGCAAAGTCACGCTGATGTGGCGCCACTTATCAAGTCTCCCATGCCAACTTGTGTGAGAACGATCCACCTAGATTCTAACAATATGCAAGAAAGTCCAACATGGCAATTTTGATCCCCTTGTGCTCACAATGCTCCAACACCAATGCTTGCAGCTCTCTAGCTCTGGCTCTAGTGATGGGTCCTCTAAATAATGGCATAGGCATTGGTGCTTCTTCATCAAAGTGTTTTGGAAAATCTTCATATCCTCCATCAAGCTTAACATCATTGAGCAGAAGCACATTTAATTGGCGCATATTTGCAAATGCCTCTGTTTTGATCACATCTGATGAGGTAGACAAAGTTTTTGAGATACAATTCATGATCAGTTATCTTCACAACCAAGCATTGATTCCTCCACAGAATTTTCATAAATATGATTTCCATAATTTGAAATTGGTCTGACATGTTTCTCTTCTCTTAACATGTGCATGTCAAGAATGAGGCCCTTAATTGTCTGGGTACCCTGCATCAAGCCAAGAAACACACACAAAAAGAATTACAGGTAATTGCCTGGGTAACCTAACCAAGAGGCATACACAAAAAGAGTTACAGGTGAAGCATGTAAAAACAAAAAAAAAAATGTGCATGACAAGTTTAACTCACTGTTTTTTCTGTCAACACTCTAAACGCCTCTTTATGATTCCATATTCTACTAGGATTCCCCGGTTCATCAGGAGATTCTTGGAGAACGACTGCTATACCCATGTTTCTAACCAATTGATGCATCGTAAGCTTGTTACTTTCATTGATTTCAATGAGACATCTATCCATGAGACTTTGAACTCCCGAATTTGTTTTGAAGCCACAGCCATCTAAAATTTTAAGTACAACATCTTTATCCCACCCAATAAAGAAAAAAATAATGTGAAGAAATATTTCTTTATGACGATCATTTTGCAGAGAATCATAGCTTTTTCTAAGAACCTTCTGAATTTGACTACCAGGAATTTCTTGCAGTTCTTCAATTTCACTTTTCCATTCATCTGTACTTCTGCAACCGAGAAAGGAGCCTAAAACACAAAGAGCTAATGGAAGACCATCACAAAACCTCAATACACATTCACAGTGCTCGTTGAAATTTTCAGGATGATCTTCTTGTCCAAAGGCATGCAAGGCGAAGAGCTTACGTGACTCATTAGCATTCAATGGCTCAATGTGAAGTTTCCAACGACCTTTAGTTAACAAACTCTTAAATTGAGTTGTTATGATGATTTTACTTCTCGAGGACAGCCACTCTTGCTCACCGATAATGGATTTGAATTGTTCCGGATTATCCACATTATCAAGAACAATAAGAACTTTCCTGCAACACATAGCATTCTTGATCTTCATAACTCCCTCATCTACATTATATATCTTTACTGATTTCCCCTTGTGCATATCTGAAAGAAGTTGTTCTTGTAAGCTATTCACACCTTTTGGCTGTTCTGATGTTTCAGCAACGTCCGCAAGAAAGCAGCTCCTTTCAAACTTGTCATAGTTCTGGTTATAAACAGTCTTTGCAATGGTGGTCTTTCCAACCCCACCAATCCCGTAAAGTACCAATATCTTAACATTTATCGACTCATCTTGCAACCACTGATTAATCTGGCCTACGTCAAGTCAAAACATCCACAATCCACAAAATTGAAATTATTTTAAAAAGGTTTAGCATTTCAGGTTCTTAGTTTTCAGTTCATCCTCTTACTATCATTTTGCAATGATTTTAGTCATATTCAGAATTGCTAAATTTATTAGTGTCACTTTGCACTAAGTTCCTTTTCCTAGTCTCTAGTCCTAAATGCCAATGATTAGCTTCAATTCTTCATACACCACCCTCTTGCAAATAAAAATAATAATAATAAAGTCATTCAATCTACAAAGTAAAAATTTCTCCCCATTTCCCATTTCTACAGAAAGCAATGACACTACAAAACTATACTGAATATTCAAATCATATTGCCCCCAATAACAATTTGATCTAATCAATGCCTAATTCATTTCAGAACCCTATCATCAATTCCAACTAAGTGGGAAGCCACATGCTAAAGCTTGCGATCCAATTTATTTCCAACAAGCTTGACAACATTTTGAATGAATAATGCCTCGTACCTAAAAGCCAAAGTCATGGTTAAAACTAAATTTAAATAAATAAACTAAAGTGCCCATATATTTCTTATAAATACATCCACTCTTGCTTTTTTCTTTCCCTCTCTCTCCTCCCTCTCTTTCCTACCTTTCTCTCTTTCTCTCTCCTATCATTATGCACTCAGATAATAAAACTTTTATGCTGTTAAATAGAACTTTCATATATATTATTAATTGATTAATATATTTATTAATTATTATAAATTTATGAAATATAATATATTTTTTTTTAAAAAAAATAACAATTATTTTATTTTATTATTGAAGATAATCTATGAAATAAGAATAAATAAATTTCTATAGTGAATAAGAATAAATTAATTTTAATTATAAAATATACTAAATATAAATTATATGAAATTCAGAATTCTGTATTGTAAGTTTTGTATTGATTTGAACCAAACACAAAGGAGTTGAGAAAATTACTGGTCTTTTAAAACCTCCCCGCCTAGATCTGCAACTTCTTTGAGAGCTGCCCTCCATCTCTCCACCTTGTCTATCTCCACCTTTAATTGCTCTTCATGTCTAACAACTGCTTCCGTGAAGCTTCCTGTCTGCCACCTGACCGCATGTGGATGGACATGGTAGAAAATTGCCAAAATATGCATAACACCAGATTTCCTAACCTCATTGATCTTCAAAAGCTCATTAAGGCGCCATCTTGAAGAGGCATAGTCTGGGGAAAACACTATTACTGCTACTTTTGATTGTTGTATTGCTTTCTTGAGTTCTTGCTCAATGTTTTCTCCTCTCTCTATTTCATCATCGTCTCTGAAGGTGTGAATCCCAGCTTGAGTCAGAGCTACATAGAGATGATCTGCAAAAGGCTTGAGAACGTCTTTGCCTCTACAGCTCAAGATGGTTTTGCCTCTAAAGCTCGAGAACTCATCATCAGAACAAGAAGATGAAGTTGCTACAGCTTTTGAAGCAGACATTATAGTGAAAACTTCCAAGCCAAATAGATGAGTAAGGAGATCCAAAGCAAGGAACAGACGATATGAGCCACCAAATTTCTGAACACAAAACCATATGAAGAAAAAAGAGAACTTGTTCATGAGACTGCGAGTCTTCAGCCTCCCATAGAGCATATCATTCAAGTTAACCAAGAAAACCAAGAGCAGAACTACCAGATCAATGAAAATGGGAGGAAAATTCTGGGAAGTTTCACTCTAGAAAAGCCACTTGACTTGACCACTAATATTAGTGTGAAAATATATAGTAGGAAAAACTATTATTGAAAGACCACATGATTAACGGCCGAAACATTAAAAACATATATATATATATATATATATATATATATATATATATATATATATATAAATCTTTCTAAGATTTTTCCGATTTAGTTAATTAAAACGCTTTAGTTTTATCACTTTAATTCTTAAATTTTATATTAATCTTAATTTTAATAATTAGTTTAATTAAATAATTTAATTAATAAACATAATATAATTATTTTCCTATATTATTACTATTAGCTAATTTTTTTAATTTTTTTTATTAATTTTAATAATTATTTTCAAATTCATAAAATAGTATTTTACTAAATTAAATAAAATTTTATTTTTAACTAATTTCGATTAATCTTTATATATGAACTTATTTTAAGAATACATATTGTTTTAAAAATTACTAATTTTTCATGTCATTATATTCGTTATACATGTTCGTGATTTAATTTTTTTAAATAAAATTTTATTATTTTTTATATATAATATAATATTATCATAATATTATAAATATTATATTTAATTATTTAAATTAAAATATTATTTTTATTTTCATTTTAATTAATCAATTTAAGAATTATTATTTTTATTTGATTATATTTTTAGGAAAGTTATGTATTGTATTATTAATATATAATATTAATTTAATAATAAACTTAAATGTAAGATAATAATAACTTTTAAAAATATAAATGGATAAAAATATTTAAAAATTAAAATAAATTAATAATAAATGTAAATTAGCTCATTAAATTAATTTGGTTAAAACTCTATTATTTTAATTTTTTAAAAGTTTGATTTACATATATTTTATTTTAATTTTTTATAATTTAAAATAATATTAACTTTTATAATAAGGTTGCATAATTAGATTAATGTGAAAGATAATTATTTATAAAATTAAAAATAGAATAATTTTTAAAATGTATTTTGGTTTAAAATGTATTTTGGTTAGTTTGGGCATTATCATTATAAAATTTTCATTTTTATTATATTGATGTTTAAAAATTTTATATTATCATATCGTTTAATATAAATAATTTTAAAATATATTTAACATATTAATTATTTAATATATTTAATAAATATTTTTATTTTTTTAAATTATAAATTATGTTATATATGTTATAAATACATCATTGAGTAAAATATAAATATAAATTTAATTATACATTTTAAATTATTTCATATTAATCATATAAGAATACTCTTCTTTTCCTTTTTTATCTTCCTCTCATTTTTGTTATTTTTAAAAATCTAAAATATAACAATTTAAAATTAAATTAAGATAAGCATAACTTCTCACATAAATATATGCAAAAATATAATTAGACTTTCTTACAATATCATAGTTAAAATTAAAAATTTAGTTAAGATTAATTAATAAATTAAAAATTAAAAAATATGATAATTCATATAAGGATATTAACAAATTATAATTAATCTACAATTAAATGAAGCAAACTTAATAAAATTAAAATCTTATATAATAACATTTAAAATGCACTTTTTTTTATGTAAAAATGATATTGATAATCCCAAATATTTTTCTATGCATCAATATTAAATATATAAAAAAAAATCAATCTATTTTAACCTCTATTAAATATAGCAACGGATTGGATATTTGCAAATACTCAATTTGGCAGAACTGAAATAGGATGGATTTAGATAGAGCATAATTGAATTCAAGATGAGTTCAGTTTAAAAAGATTAAATTGACAAAATTAAAATGTTTGCCTATATTTGAAAAATTATGTTTCGATTTCTTTTTAATCATTTAGCCATTAAATAATAATATAAAATTTATTTAAATAGATAAAAATTTGAAATAAATGAGTATCTAAATTTTATATTATGATTTTTTATTATATTTTAATTAAAAAAATTCATTTTTGTTTTAAATGATTAATTATCCAAATAGAGTCTATATAATTTTTATGAATACTATTTATTTTAAATTTTAAATAAATTTATAAATTACAATATTTTATTAACATAAAAAATTTTATTTAAAAATTGAATAATTAATAAAAAATTTCAGAGCACTTTTCTAATTTTATTCAAAATTTTAATTATTTTTATTCTGTTTATAGTTTTATTCTATTTACCTAAATTAGTCAAAACTCAAATGCAATTATAATAATTTCATTAAAGTTTTCCATAAAAGATATTTTTTAATTTATTATACTGAAAAATAATTTTAGAATATAAAAATATTTATTTTTTATTTTTAATAAAAATAAAATAAATGAAAATTTGTTTATATATAAAAATAAATTGTAAATTTTGTTAAATTTATATTTTTATCAATATCAATAATTTTTTAAAAAAATATAAATTTGTGACTGAAAAGTAATTCTTCTACTTGAATTGAATTTAAAATTTAAAATTTTAATTTTAATATTTAGTTAATATATATAATTAAAATATATTTATTCAAAAATTAAAATAAAATTTAACATTATAAATTTTAAATATTTAAAACAATTAAAAAATAAATTAGTAAAAGTAGGATTATTATATTAAAATATCCTTAACTTTATATTATTTATGATATTATTAAATTTGACAAAAAATAATAAAAAATAAATAAAAGTATTGTAAAAAATTACAATAAAAGAAAAAAAAAAACCAATAGCATCATATAAACCCTAATACTATTTTATATATTGACAACTAAAAATTTTATAATATAATAAATTATACATTTATTTTCATATAATAAATTATTTATTAAGATTATATTAATATATAAATTCATTATAATTAGGCTTACATACTCGTTGATCTTCTGTAATTTGTTAAATAATAGATCTATTATTAGGAATACCACAATAAAATATTATAGAGAAATAAAATATATTAAAAATAAATTGAATTGGGCTTTTTATAACACATTGAACTAAAATAACATAATACATACAAAATTATGAATATTGATTAAAACCCAACATTTTAATTTTTTTAAGACTACGAATTAAAAAAATTAAACAAAATAAATATAAATCAACTAATATATATATATATATATATCATAAAAAAATATTATTGTGGAGTTAGCGTTATATATTACTTAATTAGATGAATATTTTTGTTATTATATTTACTAATTTTTGTAACTTTATTTTTTTTAGCATTAAAAATAAGATGTGAATGGTTTATAAAAATTAATATTTTAAAATCCAAACTATTTATATCCATAAAAATCATAATTAAAAAAAATTAATTTTATAAATTGAATTACATTGATGTGAACTTATTTTATGATTTTAATACAATTATCGACAATTAACTAAAATTGTATTAAATTATGTCAAGTAAAAAAGTCAAAATTGATTCTATTTATGAATTTTTCTTTTTTTGGATACTTTATATAGTTTAATATAATTATATGTTTATATATAATTAAATACATATTGTGTTATATTTTGTTAATTTGATGCATATATATATATATATATATATATATATATATATAATCAATAACTCTTACATATAAAATAATTAATAACTTTTTTAGTTTCATTTATTTGCAATTTAATAATTTATTCTATTTGTATGTTAAATTATTATTATTATTATTATTATATAAAATTTTTCATTTATTATTTTCTATAAATTAATATATTAATGTTTATTGTTCATTAATACGAATAAAATTATTATAAAAGATTTCAATTTTAAACTTTTTTTGTTGTAAACAATTAAATGTTATTATTTAAAAAATTTAATGAAATATCTAAATTATTTTTTAAAAAATTACATATCAAAATTTAACTAAATTTTTTTAATAATTATTTATAAAATATATAAATGTATTAATTATAATTAAATATCATTATTAATAATTTTATAATATTTATTTAATAGTGTACTGGTTTAACCCCTATTAAACTTTAAACCTTTATCTATCTATCTTCACCTATTTTATGACCGGTTCAAGTCCGAAAACCTTGATATTTACATTTCTTCACTTTTTAAATATATATATTAATATTTTACTTTAATACTAAAACATTATATTAAAATACATTTTAATCAAGAAACATAATTTTTTTAGTATCAAATTTTCAATTAAAAATTATAAAATATATTTTACATTATAAATATATTTTATATAATAAATTAAAATATTTAGATATAATTTAAATTTAAATTAATAGACTATGTTGTTAATCAAATAAAATTTTAGAAATTACATTATAATTTACTATTAACTTTCACTATATACTAATTACATTATATAGTATTTATCATTATTAGTGATTTTATCATTAACAGAAACAAGAACTCATAATTTTGCTAAATGCTTATGATAAATTAATTACAATTAGTTATCAATGACCAACTATCAATTATTAATAACAATTGTAACTATCAATTATCTACCCCATACAACAGTTAAATCAATTATCAATTACATTGTTTAAGTCATATATAAAAGTAAAATTTAACTTTTAACTAAATTTTAATATTATTTAAGTAATATATTTTTCTTGATAGCGTATCCAACTAATCATATAATTAAGCACACTAAAATCCATTGTGAGAAATCTCATAGTAGCTTTTTCCATCAAAATTTCAATTAATTGAATTTTTAATTTTTAAATCAAACTTTCAATGAAAACCCTCAGGATAGCCAAGAAACTCCCGGTCTTCATATATCCCTCGTCCGCCTCTAATAATTTTCCCTTTTGCATATCCCAAAGAAGCAAGTTATGCGCAAGCGAAGGACCCGAAGTATTCTCCTGTAGTATTACACGTGACCGAAGACCATCCCCCAGACATTGTAATTGGCACCAAACATTATTGTTCATGAAAATGAAATTCCCCCGGAATTTCGGCCAATCCGATTGAACAAGCTGCACAAAATTTTGGCAGAACGATGCCGTGAACCTAAAGCCAAAGGCATGGTAAAATGGAAATCTAATAAGCACAAAGATTAGGAATTTATTTAGTAAGTGATGCATGCATTTAATATCATCATTTATGAGTAATTTTTACACATAATTTACCCTTATTCATAGTTATTACTATAGATATTAGCACATATTTAGTCAACTTTACAATTTTCACACTTCTTAGTTTAATTTCTGGAATTTATTTGTTTTGTAGGTTAAATTTGGAGAAATTTGATGTATTTTGATCAGAGTAGCCATTTGGAGGAGATTAGAGTTGAATTGCAAAAATTTTTGAAGTTGAGTAAAAAATGGCCGAGAGCGACACAACCTGTAGCATAACCGATTTAGCTCATGTTGCAGGTTGTGTCGAATCGTCAGATATTCAGGCAGATTGTTACACAACCTGCAGCACAACCGAGTTAGCTTATATCGCAGGTTGTGTCGATCGTCAGATATTCAGGCCGAGAGCTACACAACCCGCGATACAACCCGCGACACAACCGACTCAGCTTATGTTGTTTTTACTGGAAATGGCTGACGTGGCATTCTCGTTACTCTGACTTTTTACCTCACTTTCTCTGGAACCTTCCCCCTTTTTACCCATTCTAGGGCAGACCCCTAACCCATATAAAGTCTCCTTTATCATTTTCTTTCCATAGAGGGGGAGGAAGGGAAGCATTTTTGGGCAAGAATAGAAAGAGAGAAGGAGGGAGACGGGATCCATTTCTGCAGCAGCAGCAAGGAGCTCGTTCTGCACTTTTCTGCAACAGATTCTTCTGCAATTTTCTGGGTTTTTCTACTCTTTAGCTTATATTTCCATTATTTCTTCATTTATACATTTAGGTTTGTTTAGAAATTATGATTAGTGAGTAGTTGTTTGAGATTCTAGAGATGGGTTTGTAAATATTATTTTGTATTGTGGTTTTGAACTGATTTGGCCATTTAAATGAAGATTGTTACATTTTGATTTATTACTTGTGTGCTTATTGCCTTGCTTGATGAATGGGCCCTCATTAAGTTAAGCTTTAATCCTTAATAGATGGACTGAAAAGTGAATATTAGGGATAGATAATCTTGCAATAAACTTTATTTTCTTGGTGTTAGAGATAAGCTAAGAGGATTAAGGGGAACTTTCCAAAATCAATTAGAGCATTAATTGGGTTTTTGTTAGGTTTGAAATACCGTGAAAACAGGGTTTGATTTAATGAAAACTAATTTTGAAATGCTTGAAAAAGGTTTCAAAAATTTAAGAATTGATTTCCCTCAAAATTGCAATTCTCATGTGTTTGGCTAAACTAGGGATAAACCACATGCAAACAATATGGAAAAATCCAATCTCTAGAATCACTTTAATTTTTATTGAATTTAGATTTAATTCCTCCAAATTTCATAAATAGCAATTTCAAATTAATTTTTGGTAATCTAGTTTAATTAATTTTAGTTAATTGTTTGATTTAGCTTTAATTCCTCAAATACCAATTTTAATTCCAAATTTCATTTTACATCTTTAAATTTTGTCATTCTAATTAGCTTATACTTTTATTTCCAATTTAAGCACAATTCCCTGTGGGATCGATATCATTTTTTTTAAAACTATACTACTGTGACCCGTGCACTTGCGGATACAGCAACATCAGTAAGTTGAAAATGAAGGATAAATTTCTTTAGTACTCACTCAATTTTATTAATTATTTTAATTTAATCATTATATTTTAATTTATTTTAATAAAATTACTTATTTTTTATTAGCAACCTTTCATACCAAAATTTGATAGAATTTTTATAAAATTTTTATATGTGTGTCTTATATGATTTTAAATTATAAAAAAAATTTCTCCCCGCTAGATCATATTAAAAAAAAAAATTATTTTTATACTGTTTATTATATTTGTTAATCCCTATTTTTAAATCCCTAAAAAAAATAAAAAGATAAAAACAAATTTCAATTAGACTCAGTGCAAATATAATTTATCTTTTTATGATTTAAATCTACATAAATCATGCCACATATAAGTTGTACCAGAGATTCTCTCAAAATTTGGCCTGACTGATTGCTAGTGAGAACAAAAATTTAAAAAAAAAAAAGTAATTTTATTGAAATAAATTAAAGTATAATAATCACTAAAATAAAATAATTAATAAATTTGAGTGACTATAAACAAAATTTATCCAAAAAATCCTCTTTAAAATTTTTCATAAAAAAAAATTCAATTATAAAATTAAGATATAAATATATAAATTCTGTTTATTATATATATATATATATTTTTTTTTTTTGATTAAGTTAAATCTACACAAAAATTTTCCATAAAAATAAGGTTTATTTTCATCTTATAAGAATTTATTTATATATATATTTTATCAGTATATTATTATTTATTCTTTATATTCACATTCAATTTATATTTATTCCTCGTATTTGTTTTCTCTTTCACGTAAATTTTCACAATTTTTTTACAAGCCATTCTTAAAACATTCAGTGACAAAATTGCTCATAAAGTTTAGGGACTAAACTTAAGTGTATTTTTATATTATAAAAAATAAATATAAATATAATTGCATATCTTTCTTTTTCAAAAACAATCCAAAATTTTTCATTTGTTCAAAGTTATAAAAAAAAAAAAAAACAAGTCAAATAAATTTTTGATAAAAATAACCTATAATTTGTTAATAAGTTAATTTAAAATGATAGAAGAAATTACTCACTTTTGGCAAAATTTTTTAGAAGGGAGAAGAATATGGAACTCACCCTCTTAAAGCTTCAAAATATTTTGAACGCTATTTTTTAAAGCTTCGAAATATTTTAGAAATTTTCGTCAGACCAACTGAGTCCACTTGAAAGTATTTTAAATAAATTAAATATAAATATATTGAAAAACCTAGTTAAAAATAAAAGCGGAGTTGAGAAAATTACCGGTTTTCACGACCACTGGAGATGTGCTCTAACCCAAAACGCAGCAAGTCCGACAGACTTGTAACTGACCGCCCTATCCAATTCAGTTCCTCTATACTCGTAGGAACCTTTATAATAACGTTGGAGTTGTTGCACAGCGTTATATCAAGATATACGAGTGAAGGGAGCCCAGGAATTTCAGCCGATATAGTATTAAGTGGGTTATCACGCAGAACTAAATGTCTCAAAGACGGCAAATGAAGATCCGTGGTAAATTTACCATCTGATAAATTGCAGTTTGGAAGGATCAAATGGGTCAAAGAACGTGGAAGAAAAGCAGATGAAAACATAGTGGATTCTGGACCTTCTCTGCCTGATAACCAAGACCAAGGCCCCCTTACATCTCTCGAGCTAAAGCTTAATTCATTCAAGGTAATTCCACCAGCAAAAAACACCTTCAAGGATTCCATCTGAGCCAGCACTTTGGGTAGCACTTTAAGTTCTGAGCAACCAGTCAAATATAGTTCTTCAAGTGATTTCAAATCAGAAATTGTCTTTGGAAGCTCCTTGAGTTTTGCGCAGCCTTCAAGATTTAACAAGACAAGTGCCCTTAGGACTGCAATAGAATCGTCAATCTTGACTAAGTTTATACAATCTTTAAGCAGCAAACTCTCAAGACCAGGTAGTCCCGTGAAGTCAGGGGTTGTAGTGAGTAAATGAGAGTGACTTAGGTCAAGGATCTTCAAGCATGGAAAGGACTGAAAATTTAGTGGAAAAAAAAAAACGGCTTCAATAAATTGTCTTATAATTTGATAGATTATAAAGAGAAAAAGACAAGAAGAGTGAGTCACACACCTTTCCCTGCCAAGCATGTTTTAGCCTGCTATACCGCATATCAAGAACAACAAGTTTCTCCACATTTAAACACGTTGGCATAGAGTTCAAAGGGAATCTGAGCCAACGCAGGCACACCAAGTGTTTTGGAAAATCTTCATATCCTCCATCAAGCTTAACATCATCGAGCAGGAGCACATTTAATTGGCGCATGTTTGCAAATGCCTCTGTTTTTATCACATCTGCGGAGGTAGATGAGGTTTTTGGGATACAATTCACAATCCGTTGCCTAACGATGCCACCAAGACGATCATGCATTGAACGATTATCTTCACAACCAAGCACTGATTCCTCCACCGAATTTTCATGACTGTAATTTCCATAATTTGAAATTGGGCCGACATGTTTCTCTTCTCTTAACAAATGCATGTCAAGAATGAGGCCCCTAATTGTCTTGGTACCCTGCATCAAACCAAGAAACACACACAAAAAAGAGTTCCAGTAGAAGCACGTAAAAACCAAAAACAAAGATGTGTATGAGAAGTGTAACTGACGTTTTTTTCTGTGAAATCCATATATATCTCTTTATGTTTACATATTATACTGCGCTAGCCCGGTTCATCAGGAGATTCTTGGCGAACAACTTCCCTACCCATGTCTCTAATCAACTGATGCATCGCTAGGTTGTTTCTTTCATTGATTTCAATGAGACATCTATCCAAGAGATGTTGAACTCCAATTATTGCTTCGAAGCCACATCCTCTAAAATTTTAACTACAACATCTTTATCCCACCCAATAAAGAAAAAAACTATGTGAAGAAATATGCTTCGATGACGATCATTATGTAGAGAATCAAAGCTTTTTCTGAGAATCTTTTGAATTCGACTATCAGGAATTTCTTGCAGTTCCTTAATCTCACTTTTCCATTCATCTATACTTCTGCGACGAAGAAAGGAGCCTAAAACACGAAGAGCTAATGGAAGACCATCACAAAGGCTCACTACACGTTCAGAGTGCTCATCGAAATTTTCAGGAGAATCTTCTCGTCCAAAGGCATGCAAGGCGAAGAGTTTATGTGACTTTTTAACACTCAATGGCTTAATGTGAAGTTTCCAACAACCTTCACTTAACAAACACTTCAATCGAGTTGTGACGATGATTTTACTTCCCGACGACAGCCACTCTTGTTTACCAATAATGGATTTGAATTGTTCTGAATTATCCACATTATCAAGAATAATGATAACTTTCCTGCAACACATAGCATCCTTGATCTTCATAACTCCTCATCTACATTATATATCTTTACTGATTCCCGCTTGTGGATATCTGAAAGAAGTTGTTCTTGTAAGCTATTCATACCTTTTGGCTGTTCTGATGTTTCAGCAACGTCCGCAAGAAAGCAGCTCCTTTCAAACTTGTCAGAGTCTTGGTTATAAACAGTCTTTGCAATGGTGGTCTTTCCAACCCCACCAATCCCGTAAAGTACCAATATCCTAACATTTGTCGACTCATCTTGCAACCAGTGATTAATCCGGCCTACATAATCACCTATTCCTGTTAAGTAGGAACCCACATGCAGAAGCTTGCGATCCAATTTATTCGCAACGAGCTTGACAATGTTTTGAATGAACGGTGCCTCGTACCTAAAAGCCAAAGTAATGGTTAAAAAGAAATATAATGAGCATATGTAAGGATTATCATCCTTCTAATACAAATAAATTTATGTAATTGATTTAATAATACTATAGAATGGCAGGAATTTGAGTTGTCGAAAAAAATAATAATAATTTCAACTTTAACTTTGATTTGGATTATAATTCAATTAACTGCTTCAATTCAATTAGAATTCAACACCTTCAACATATGTGTCGTTAGTATTGTTTTTTAACAATGTCAAGTAGTAGTCTTGGAGATTGTAGTAGTTTAAATAAGTAGTTGTTTGGTTGAAATGAATTTCACCAAATTTTGTTAGCCTGTAAAAATTTTAGGATTGAATTTCATAAAATTATTAAAATCAATTCTCATCAAATTTAATGAAATTTGAAATGAAATGGATTAAAATGCTGGTATATTTCTTACAAAAACATATACCCTCTCTCCTACCTTTCCTACTTTTCTCTACCATTATGCACTTGGATAATATAAAACTATTTGTTAAACAGACCTCTCATATAAACTGAATTCTAGTTAAAATGAATTGTATTTTCGGATTAATTTGAACAAAACACAGAGGAGTTGAGAAAAATACTGGTCTTTTAAAACCTCCTGCCTAGATCTGCAACTTCTTTAAGAGCTGACCTCCATCTCTACACCTTGTCTGTCTCCTCCTTTAGTTGCTGTTCATGTCTATCAAATGCTTCCTTGAAGCTTTCTTTCTGCCGCCTGACTGCACTTGGATCGACATGGTAAAAAATTGGCAAAATATGCATACCATCAGATTTTCTACGCTCATTGATCATCAAAAGCTCATCAAGGCACCATCTTGAAGAGGCATGGTCTGGAGAAAACACTATTACTGCTACTTTTGATTGTTGAATTGCTTTCGTGAGTTCTTGGTCAATGTTTTTCCCCCTCTCAATTTCTTCATCGTCCCTGAAGGTGTGAATCCCCGCTCCAGTCAAAGCTGCATAGACATGATCTGCAAAAGTCTTGCGAACGTCATCGCCTCTAAAGCTCAAGAACGCATCAAAAGGACAAGAAGATGATGAAGCAGCCATTCTATAAAAGAGAAAACTTCCGAGACAAATATATGAATGACGTTATCCAAATCAAGGTACATCCATGGAACAGAAGATATGAGCCACCAAATTTCAGAACAAAACCATTAGATCCACAGAACGCACTTGTTAGCAATATGAAGAAAAAAGAGAATTCTTCAAGAGACTCTGATTCTTCAGCCTCCCATAGAGCAGATCGTAACATGTAACCAAGAAAATCAAGAACAAAACCACCAGAAGACCAGAGGAGGAAATTTCTAGGAAGTTTCACTCTAGGAAGCTTTGACTTGAACAATAATATTTGCGTGGAAAAACTATAATTGGAAGGGGAAATGATCAATTAACTTTATCAATTTAATTATTAAAATTTTAATAATTAGTTTAATTTAAATTATTTAAATATTTTTTTATATTACCAATATTACCTAATCCATTTGTAACACTCCAAAATTTTAGATAATTATTTTATATATAAATATTAATATTTTATTATATTAAATATTTTAAGATTTTATTTAAAATTTCTGAATTTTTGAATCAAATTTGATTTCCTAAAATTATTAAACTTCGATAATTTTTAAAAATTAATTTAAAAATTACGTGGTAAAAATAAAAATATATTTAGACTCTACAAATTTTTTTGAGTTTTCTGAAATTTTTCTAACATTTTTGGACCTCGTTTTTTATCTTAAAGCAGAGTAAAAATTTAATTTCGAATGTTTTGAATCGAACCGGCCGAATCGAACTAGACTGGGTCGGACCGATCAAATCGGACCAGATTTCCTTCTTTTTCTTCCTCCCCATCGTGCACCTGCTGCACCTCCCTTCCCTCTCCATTTTCTCTCTCCTCTCTCCTCCCCTTGCTACCCAACCGCCGCCTAGCCCTTCCCCGATCACCGGCCCCCCACCTGGACGTCTTCTCCTCGCCGGAAAGTCGCACCAAACTCCCCCTAGCGCGCGCATGACGTTCCACTTTCTCGAGCCGATTCCAGCCGATCCAGCCACCAATTAGACCGGTTATTGTCCTAAACCTCATATACATCTCGAGAGCTTTCCATAGACACCAAGAACATAAAAATCCATCGAGCGGTTTGTTCAATTTTTTCCCACAAAATTTTAGCCCATTTTGACTTTTGAGCTAAATTTCTCTTAAACTGTGAACTTCACAAAAAATCTGAGAGTATGGATGGACCGAGCCAGACAATTTGAAATTAGTTATATGGGTGATGATGGAAGCAGAGTAAAGAAAACCGAAATAAGGGCCATCCAATGTGCCACAAATAAGTAGTATGGGTGGCAGTCAAAGCAACTATAGTGGAAAGGTCAGAGGAAGCAGGAAGGCTGTCACGACCCAACCTATGGGCCAGATCGGCACTAAGACCTGGGCCAGCCTAAAGCCCCCGAGGCCCGTAGTAAGCCTAACTATTCCTTAACCCAACTCTAAGGCCAATTTGGGCCCAATTTCAAGAATTCAACCGGACAGAGTCCGGCCATAAAGTGGAACTTTCAACGGGAAGTTTTTGACTCACCCAACCTGTAAACACAATATATAATCAATTGGGGAGCTCAGCTCACCCGTCACATACTCAAGTGTCATAAAAATAAATGGGAGCTCAGCTCCCTCATCCAGTCCATCAAACATGCATATAATAATAATAAGTTTACAGATCCAATATGATAATTGTATTACAGACCCAAATCAAATAAATATTTCTAACACATGCGGAAATTCTAAGAGTTAATAGAATTACAAAAACATTAATAAACAACCTGCGAAGGAGAAAAGCAGGTTAACCATAACAAAAATCCTCCTGTAGCCTGAAAAATAATGAACAGGAGTGAGCTTTCGACTCAGAGAGTAAAATATCAATTTTAACCATAATCTCCATAACTATCTAAAGTTAATGCACCCTGTAGAGTGAAATGCAACATCAGCAATATTTTCACATCATAACAGTAAAAAGGTAATTTGGAGCACTCACACACCTAGTAATGTCAAATCATACATATATGGGAGCTGATCCCCTATACAGCTCTCTTAATCCAAACTGTGCCAGCGAATAACTCAAGCTCGGACTTCCACTTAATAAACCAAATCGGGGTCCCAGTGAAGAACTCAAGTCGTGTCTACCCCGAAGGACCGGGTCCCAGCGAAGATCTCAAGCCGTGTCTACTCGTCCTGTTCATAGCCAACACCATACCACACGCACTCCAACTCACGCACACTGCTCCAAATTACCACAACAACATCCATGGCACTTAACAGTTAATGCAACATAAAATGTGTCTAGAGTTTAACTACATAGATATTTACATATAAGTGATGCATGGGCATGCTTGAACATATAATAATATCGAAATTATAATTAAAATTAATATTTTATTCATGTACTTGACAAAGAGCCATCGTGGCGGTCATGGAGAAAGAAGGTCATTCCGCTCACCTGACAATTTTATTACAATTATTTAATACAATTGACTCAATACAAACCAAGAAAAGACCAAATACGTCCTAAGTCGTGCCGAAAATCCGGCAGAATCTCTCCTATATCTAGGACCTACCCAACCTGCAAAAAGGCTAAAAACACACTTCTATATTCACATACCATACACCCACAACTCAATCATATCACACAGCCCCTCCTGGGCCCATCCAAACAGTCATCAATCACACGATGTAAAATTACAGTTTAGTCCTTATAATTGATCCATTTTGCAAAAACTATCCAAATCAACTCTAAAAATTCTAAAACTTTGCCCCGCAGTCCTTAGCAATATTACTAGGCTATTGCAAAAAGAATCATAATTTTCTGAGCTACCACGAATATTTTATAGATTTTTAATCCCATTTAATCACTAGAAAATTACGAAAAAGCAAGGTTTGGGTTTATCTATGCTGATTCCGACTTCGGGGACACGCTCGGCCCGTCTGATAATGGTGGGGTAGCCAAAATCTCGATCCAATTCAGAGACTTTTTCAGAGTTTGGTCATTCGCCGAAAATTCATGCACCTGCATAACCGCCGAATTTTCGCGAATTGAAGGTACCTACACGAAGCCCACAACACGGGGGTTAGTAAAAAATTTTCATGAAATTTTCTAAGCTCATTTAAGGCTTGGAAAAACACTTCGAAGTTTCGCGGGACCCACCGAAAAACGATGTCGGAAAATTTTGAAATTTATATTGCCGCGAAGCTCTCAACGAGTGGAGCACTCTGGTACTCGGTTTTCTCGTGGGGTTCACGGTTTGCGAGAAATCTAACCCAAAAGTCAAAATAGGCTAAAACTTCCCGGACAAAAGTTGGACAAACCGCTCAATGGATTTTGGTGTTCTTGGTGTCTATGGAAAGCTCTCGAGGTGTAGATGGTGGTTGATACAAGACCCGGCCCAATTAGTGGCCGGATCGGTCTGATTTCGGCCGGGAAACCGAAACGGCCCTCGTGCGTCTGGTTTTTCGGCCACCTGGAGCGTCGGCCAGCCATGGGGAGGTGGTGGGGGGTGCGCCGGCGAGGTGGGGAAGGCTGGGTGGCGGCGGCGCGGCCTGGGGGTGAGGGAGGAAAGAGAAAATGGGAAGGGAAGGAGGAGAGGTCGGGCGCGCGAGGGAGAAGAAGGAAGAAAAAGAAAAGGGCCGGTCAGATTCGATCGGTCCAATTCAGTCCGATTCGATTCGGTCGGTTCAATTCAGGATATAAAATTTTGAATTTTTTCTCTGCCTTGGGATAAAAAACGAGGCCTAAAAATTTTAAAAAAATTCTAAAAAACTCAGAAAAATTCGTAGACTTCAAATATATTTTTAGTTTTGCCACGTGGTTTTTAAATTAATTTTTAAAAATCATCAAAGTTTTATATTTTCGGGAAATCAAACCCGATTTCAAAAATACGAAAAATTTCAAATAATTTCCTAAAATTTAAATAAATAAAATAAAAATATTAATATTACTCACAAAATAATACATTTAAAATTTAGGGTGTTACATTCTTCCCCCCTTACAGAAAATTCGTCCTCGAATTTTTACACAAGGCAGAATAAGGTACTGAATTATACATTGAATAGATAAAGGTATTTGCTACGCATGTCCCGCTCTGACTCCCAGGTACACTCTTCTATTGACTGGCTCCTCCACAAAACCTTAACCATAGAGATCTGTTTTGATCTTAGCTGTCTCACTTGGTAGTCCACTATGGCTACAGATTGCTCCTTAAACGTCAAGTTTTCTTTCAGCTTTACTACATCCGGCTGTAGCACATGAGAAGGATCAGGTATGTATTTCCTGAGCATGGAGATGTGAAATACAAGATGAACATGAAAAAGGTTGGGTGGTAGCTCCAACTGGCAGGCGACTGCTCCAACTCTATCAATAACCTCAAAAGGTCCAATATACCGAGGTGCTAACTTGCCCTTCTTTCTAAATCTCATGGCTCCCTTCATCGGAGAAACCTTCAGAAATACGTAGTCTCCTACTGCAAACTCCACATCCCTCCGTCTGGGGTCTGCATAACTCTTCTGCCTACTGAAAGCTGTTTTCAATCGTTCCCTGATTAAAGGAACTATCTCTGAAGTGTACTGCACTAGGTCTACATCATGCACCTTCGCTTCTTCCATTTCCATCCAACACAGAGGAGACCTACACTTTCTTCCATATAGTGCCTCATAGGGTGCCATCCCTATGCTGGAATGGTAACTGTTGTTGTAGGCAAACTCCACCAAAGGTAGTTGATCATCCCATTGACCTCCAAAATCCAAAACACTCATGCGAAGCATGTCTTCCAGTGTTTGAATTGTCCTTTCGGACTGTCCGTCTGTCTGAGGGTGGAAAGCAGTACTAAAGTTCAACTGTGTGCTAAGTGCCTCCTGCAACTTCCTCCAAAATCGAGAAGTGAACTGGGTCCCTCTGTCAGATATTATGGAAGCCGGAACTCCATGCAATCTGACTATTTCTCGAATATAGAGTCGCGATCAGGCAAATGTAATAGGTGATCTTCACAGGCAAGAAATGAGCTGATTTAGTTAGGCAGTCTACAATTACCCATATCGAATCATATCCTTGCGTGGTACGAGGCAACCCAGTCACAAAATCCATAGTAATCATCTCCCACTTCCATTCTGGGATAGGAAGCTCTTGCAGCTTCCCTGACGGCCTCTGGTGTTCAAACTTCACCTTCTGACAAGTCAAGCACTTGGACACGAAGTCTGCTATGTCTCTCTTCATGCCATTCTACCAATAACTATTTTTCACATCATGGTACATCTTGGTGGAGCCTGGGTGGACATTGTATAGTGTATAATGTGCCTCTTGCATGATTTCATTTCTGAGATTGTCCACATTGGGCACACATATCCTAGGACCTTGCACTAGGGCGCCATCATTGGCAAATCCAAACTCACCACCTTTACCCTGCTGTACTTTTTCTATGATCTTCATTAATTGTTGGTCTCTGTAATGGGAAACTCTAACTCTATCTCGCAGGTCTGGTCTCACTGAAAAATGAGCTAACAATACCCTCTCATATGAAAGATCTAAGATTAGACCTTGATCCATCAACTCATGTACTTCCTGAATCAATGGTCTCTTCTCCACTGATATGTGTGCCAAACTGCCAGAAGATTTTCTGCTCAAAACATCTGCTATTACATTGGTCTTCCCAGGGTGGTACTGGATGTTGCAATCATAGTCCTTCAGAAGCTCCATCCATCTTCTCTGTCTCAAGTTTAAATCCCTCTGTTGGAAGAAGTACTTCAAACTCTTATGGTCGGTGTATATCTCGCACACTTCACCATACAGATAGTGTCTTCAGATCTTTAGTGCAAAGACTACAGCAGCCATTTCCAAATCATGGGTGGGGTAATTCTGTTCATGCCTCTTCAGCTGCCTTGAAGCATAAGCCACTACTTTTCCATTCTACATCAGAACACACCCTAAGCCAACTCTGGAGGCGTCACAGTACGGTATATCCTTCACCACTCATCGGTAGTGTCAACACCGGGGCGGTGGTTAGACACTCCTTAAGCTTCTGGAAACTCTCCTCACAGTCATTTGTCCAAATGAATGGAACATTCTTTCGAGTTAACTTAGTTAGGGGAGCTGCTATCCTGGAAAAATCTTGCACAAAACGCCTATAGTAGCCAGCTAGACCTAGAAAACTTCGCACCTCAGTGACTGTTGTAGGCCTAAGCTAATCAGTTACAGCTTCAATTTTCTTGGGATCTACTTGAATGCCTTCACTAGAAACCACGTGTCCCAAGAATGAGATGCTTTCTAGCCAAAATTCACATTTTGAAAATTTAGCATATAGCTGGTGCTCCCTCAAAGTCTGCAACACCATCCTCAAGTGCCACACGTGTTCTTCCTCGGTCCGAGAGTATACCAAAATGTCATCTATGAATACGATGACAAAACGGTCTAGGAATGGCCTAAACACCCTGTTCATTAAGTCCATGAAGGCTGCTGGTGCATTAGTGAGTCCAAAAGACATCACCAAGAACTCATAATGACCATATCTTATCCTAAATGCTGTTTTGGACACATCCTCATTTCTGATTCTCAACTGATGGTAGCCTGATCGCAGGTCTATCTTAGAAAAGAATCTAGCCCCTTGGAGCTGATCAAACATATCATCGATCCGAGAAAGTGGATACTTGTTCTTCACAGTCACCTTGTTCAGCTGTCTATAGTCAATACACAACCTCAAGGACCCATCCTTCTTTCTCACAAATAAAATAGGAGCACCCCAGGGTGAAGTGCTCAGACATATAAAACCCTTGTCCAAAAGCTCCTATAGTTGCTCCTTTAGCTCTTTCATTTCTGCTGGTGCCATCCTGTAAGGCGGCATTGATATGGGGTTTGTACCCGGCATAATATCAATGCAGAACTCTATTTCCCTTCCTGGTGGCAATCCTGGAAGCTCCTCAGGGAAGAAATCCATGAATTCTCTGACAACAGGAACATTTTCCATGTTGACACCTTCTACAGATGTATCTCTTACCAATGCCAAATATCCTTGACATCCACGCCTCAACATTTTGCTAGCATTAATTGCTGACATCAAATTATATAGAGCCACGCTCCTGTCACCATCAAAGCTAAACTCTTCCACACCAGGTATGTGGAAATACACCTTTTTGTTCCTGCAGTCTAAAGTGGCATAATGAGTTGCCAACCAATCCATTCCCAAAATTACATCGAAATCCATTACTGGTAGAGGAACCAAGTCTGCTGGGAGGATTCTTCCATCCACTACTCGGACTACCTAAAAATCATATCTACATCTATGTTGTCACTAAGCGGGGTAGCTTATAGACAAAGGGCATTCTAAAGTTGTAGGGCTCCTACCAATCTCATGGCAAACACTAGGGAGAAAATGAGTGCGTAGCACTCGGATCTATCAAAACACGAGCCTCATAGGAAGAGACTAGAAGAATACCGCCCCAATTGCGGTGAAAACCCGAGCTTGACCCTATCCCGTGTTGCGTAACCCTAATATTGACTTCTACCTCTTGACCGCCTCCAAATCCACGTCCTCCTTGTCCTCGGCCCTGTTGGCTCCTGAACTGACTACCTGCCATGCTGAAAGCACTAGGATACAACTAACGAGGAACATTGGCAATGTAACCTGTGACCCCATCTGTGGCTCGCTGAACACTGGACATTCTCTAGCAAAGTGACCCTGCTAAAACATACTCCTGAACCCATCATACAAGGTCTTGAATGTCCTCTTCCACACTGTGCGCAAGGTGCAAAGGAGGATCCTAAACTAGATCTAGAACTACTATAACCTGAACTGTGACCACTGCTGGATCTGTACTATGGTCTGAATCCTCGAGATTTGTGTTTAAAACCACCCTTCTTGTTGCTTCTACCTCTTCCTCTGTAGTGACTTTGACTGCCACTATCCGTGGTACCCGTATAGGGAACACCTAAAGAACCTTCTGCTCTATTCTTCTTTGCTCTACCACTGTCATCTCCTGTATAGCTAATCTCAATCTTTCGGGCTCGATCAACTACCATATTAAAAGACTGATCAGACATCATGACCAGGTTTGCATACCTCCTGTCCAACCCTTTTAGGAACCTTTTTACCTTCATACTTTCTGTAGCCCCTGCTGTAGGGGCATACCTACTCAGTTCCAGAAATTCTGTAGCATATTCATCTACAGATCTGCCATTCTGCCTTAAGGCCTCAAAGGGCCACTGCTTTTGATCTCTGAAACTTTCTGGCACAACCCTATTGATAAACAGTTCCACAAACTGTGTCCAAGATAATCCCTCAATACGAGGTAGTACGTAGTCTGTCATCCACTGTCTTGGCACTGGCCCCAATACATGCTGCACACACTCTATAAGCCTCCTATCAGTCAACTACAACTCCATCCCTGCCTGTTTGCAGGAATCCAAAAATCAATAGGCATCGTCTGACACATCATAAGTACCAGGCACCAACTTCTTGAAATTAATTATTTATTTGTAAGGTTCCCCTCTTGGTGTGGTAGACTGTTGCTGTTGGGGAGGGTGGACCATATACTGTGCTATCATATCGATAGTTCTCTGCAACCCGGCTAAGGTAGCTGCCATTGGGTCCATGGGACCCTGAGCCATAAAAGACTGATCCTAAACTGGTGGTAGCTGCTCTTCTACTTGAGCAGCTCTAGGCCTCCTACCCCGCCTCCTCGAGGCAGGTGCCTCATCTTGTGCTGACACCTCGTCAGGCACATCTGGTTCTGGTGCAATGGTAGCTCTTCTGCTTCTACGCATTTTCATGAAATTCAGTAGCATTAGCCCATAAAATTTCAAAACGGCATGTTACACAACTCTATAGACTTATATTTACACACACTTATATAAAGCAGAAACTAGAAGCAAAGATGACAATGCAAGATGAATGTGGACCCTATTCTCTGCATGTGACTCCGATTAGACTCTTCCCAACACTTTAGACAAATATTCCCTATGAATCTGAAGCCTAAGCTCTGATACCATATTTGTCACGACCCAACCTATGGACCAGATCGGCACTAGGACTTGGGCCAGCCTAAAGCCCCCGAGGCCCGTAGTAAACCTAACTATTCCTCAACCCAACTCTAAGGCCCATTTGGGCCCAATTTCAAGAATTTAACTGGACAGAGTCCGACCATAAAATGGACCATTTAACGGGGAGTTTTTGACTCGCCGGACCTGTAAACACAATATATAATAAATTGGAGAGCTCAGCTCACCCTCCACATAATCAAAAAGTCATAACTCAAATGGGAGCTCAGCTCCCCATCCAATCCCATCATGCATAACAGTTAATAATTTTACAGGTTCAACATAACTTTATAATACATGCCCAAATAAAAATAAGTGCTTCTAATACATGCGGAGTCTAAAAATTTAACTCAATTATACAGAATACATTAAGTACTATCAAAGGACCTGCGAAGAAGAAGAGCATGTTAGCCACAATAAATAATCCTCCTGTAGCTTGGAAAAATAGATGAATAGGAGTGAGCGTTCGACTCAGAGAGTAAAATATCAATTTTAACCATAATTCCTATAGCTATCTAAAGCTAATGCACCCTGTGGAGTGAAATGCAATATCGTTAATATTTTCATATCATAACAGCAAAAAGGCAATTTACAACAGTCACACACCCAACACTATCAAACAATACGTATATGGGAGCTGATCCCCTATACAGCCCTCTTAATCCAACCTCTGTCAGCGAGTGTCTCTCAAGCCGAACTTTCGCTTAATAAACCAAATATGGGGTCCCAGTAAGTGTCTCTCAAGCCGTGTCTACCCCGAAAGATTAGGTCCCAGCGAGTGTCTCTCAAGCCGTGTCTACCTGTCCTGTCCATATCCAATACCATACCACATGCACGCCACGCACACACACTACTCCAAATTACCACAAACAACATCCATGGCACTTCAACAATCATGAATGCAATATAAAATGCGCCTAATGTTTAACTATATAGGTACATATTTATAAGTGATGCATAAGTATGCTTGAACATATAATAATATCGAAATTACAATTAAAATTAATATTTTACTTATAGACTCAACCGAAGTCACTGTGGTGGCTGGGCGGAGGAGGAAGGCTGTCCCAACTCACCTGACAATTTTATTATAATTATTTAATAAATTTGACTCAATACAAACTAAGAAAAGACCAAAGATGTCCTAAGTCGTGTCGAAAATCCAACAGAGTCCCCCCTATACCTAGGACCTACCCAACCTGTGAAAGG